>NW_015092240.1:947571-1117465 GCF_001431845.1 Calidris pugnax | reverse complement strand
TATTTTTTTTTTTTTTTTTTTTTTTTTTTTTTTTTTTTTTTTTTTTTTCTCTTTTTTTTTTTTTTTTTTTTTTTTTTTTTTTTTTTTTTTTTTGCAGTCTTATATCCTATTTGGACTTTTTTGTTGTGGTGTAGATGACCTAAAAGGAATAGAAATACAAGGAAATCTGTTATGAGGATGACATATGCCTCATCATACTGAAGACAGCATGCTGCTGAAATCTGGTTAGAAAGCAGAAAAGTGCCCCAGAGAGCTCTAAACAGGTAATAAAGTAAATATTTTTAAAGTGGAGAAAAAGCAAAAGTTTCTGTTGCACTTTTAAGCTTCCATAGGAGTACTTTAGCTGTAGGGGAAAAAAAATGGCTCAGGTTCTGTAGTTATTAGCCTGGAGAGAGCTGTCAGTCAGCTTTGACTCCCCTGAACTACTCACTGCAGACCCAATTACAGAAGTTGCCAGTGGTGTTGCCGATACTTTGGGGACACGAAGGGCCTTTGGCTTAAAATTCATTTATAGAGTTTTGCCATTTTTTTCAGAAGTGTCCCCTTCTGTTTTGGCGTTGGTTGAGAGGAAAGAGGAAAACACTGAATGCATATAAGGCTGGGGTCAAAGGCCTCCACAAAACCCTGCTCAGCAAATGCCTCACAGCTTTCCATCTGGGACATTGTCTCTCCTTGCTGAACCAATATAAAATTAAATTATCTTTCACAAATAGAGCAACTGGCTATCGTGAGAGGCGTAGTGAGAGCAGAGTGAGCCAGAGAGCAGAGGAGAAAGGGAAGTTTCAGGATGGTCAAGAAAGAGGAAAGGGACTCAAAGTGAGAAAAGGGACTCAAAGTAAGGAAAAAACAAAGAGTATCTCCAGGGCTGGAATACATTTTAGCTCTTCAGCTAAACATTTGGCTTCCTGCTGCTTGATTTCTCACCAATAAGAGAAAAATCCCATGCTCATGGTGAAGACTGGAGACTCAGCAAGAACCTCTTTTCCTCAGCCTGTTCAGTCACTCATCCTTCTGCCCATGGCTCCTGAGCACAGCAGGCTTGGAAATGCTCCTCTTCCTGAGGGGGTGCCAAACACGTGGCTCTGGATCTTGCATTTGAAACCTGCTCAAAAAGAAATACAAGCAAGAGATGAGAGACTTGCTTTCCTAACTGGCAGTGCAGAAGGAATGAAGGAGTAGTCATTTATTATTAACTGTTGTAATTATAGAAATTAACTATAACAGTCACCAAAAAAAAAAACTAGTCTTCTGGCCAGAGCAGAAAATAGCTCTTCTTGGTTTTTCATAAGAGAATTACTGTGTGAGATATCGATGGATTTGGTTCATTTATCTATACCTTCGTGTCCTCACAAAACACTGTACTATGTTCAGCAGTGTTATAAAGCACTGGAATCCTAGGATGAATGTAGCCAGACAAAAATTAAAGGTATTTCTGAACGTATTTCAGAAGTGCCAAGTATTTCCATTTGAAATGGATGGTGTTCAGGGCTTTGAAGTTCTTTGAGAAGATGACTGGGATGAATATCGGACTTGTTAGGGTATGAGGCACCTTAGACAAGTGTGGCAAGAAACCATCCTAAACATAATTAAGATTTTTCTAAGCTCATATAGCAAGCATATCAGAAGACAGGATGACATTGAACAGTACAGCACCTTTCTTCCTGACTTTTCAGGAGACGGAGTAACCAATGCCTGTATTTACATTCAAATATAAATATTTTCCCTTTGTATGTCTTAATAGCTAGTACTTACTAAAAAAGATGCATACATTTAATGAACCTGGTCCATAATTATTTTCTGTTGATCATCTGTAGGCAAATAAGTCTTTTTGTAGACATATGCAAATTAAATAGTAAAATTCACAGCATTGAACAGTACCTGATGCCAGATAGGTTCACTCTTGGAGTTATATGGGTATATTAGTACTGATAATTCAGTGCTATTAGCTCTACTTGCATAAAAAGTCATTAGTACCAAGAAGTCATAATTAAAGTACTCAAGCCTGAATTAGTTTTATTAAGAGAGAAGTAGGAAAATGCATCATTATGTAGATGTTGAGAGGTTAATGCTTGAACTAGTGCAGCTCTGCACATTTTGCTGGAAAGAAAGGGCAAATTTGTCCCTAGAGATGGAAAGCTTCCTAATAAATCCATTCTTTAAATTTACCAATGACTATGCAAATTAAATGAAGTGAAATCAGTAAAAATTTTCATAACAAACTAAATGTTTGACACATCACTGGCAGAAAAATGTCAAAGATATTTCAACCCATCTTCCTGCATGTAGTAGGATTTAATATATTGTTCCTAAGTATCTTTTTCTAGTTCATTATTTCATAAAAATATTCTTTTCCACAAAAAAAAAAAGGTATTTGAGCTTGAAGTTATAAGGAGTAGTTATTTAAGTTGTATAAAGGCATAATGCTAGAAGAAACATTTTTCTTACAGGATTTAATAATTATTCCAGGAATATGATACTCTTTTTAAAACAAATGCTTAAGATAGTTAATTATATACACTTGAGTTTTATAATATAAACCCAACTAAAATATATATCCATTTTTCTAGTTTGAAATTCCCCAATGTATCTAAGTGGGCATCTATATTAAACTAAGGCAAGCCGTGCTTTAATATTTTCAGAAACCTTATTAGTTGACTATGTCAAACTATTGAAAGAATTGGAAGAATAAGGGGAGGTAATGATCCCTGTAAATGACCTTGAATTGTGGAGCCATAAATAGACCATAAATGCCATTTTCAAAATATGACATGAAGTTTTATTCTCATTATACAGCATGCATGTAACTCCTCAAAGAAGTGGTTCAAGCAGAGATGATACATTCCCAGCCTATACCAGCCTTACCATGAGAACAAGATGGGAAATGAATTATAATTTCTTTAGCTATAATGTCTTAATTAGATATATGTGACGCACTCATTTATATGTGAAAAACTTAAAACACTGACTTGTTCCACTTATTACTTGAACTGCTAACACTTCATATTTTCACATTTAATATTTTCACATAAACTAGTAACATTTTCAGTAATCCCTACTGAATCTCTTTAATTGCTATATGGAAGAAAAATAAAAATGTTACTTCAGAAAAAAATTATAAAGCACTACTCTTTGATTCTGGTTTGAAACTTGCCATCTAGAAACAATTAAATTTGTTTAATGACCACGCAATTGGACTTTGTTCTGGTAACAAACAGTACTTGGCAGGAAAATCCTCCCATTGCCCTAGCTATGTGTGGTACGCAAAGGCTGTCCCTTCTTGGCTGCTTTTTGAAGCCCTCAGAAGAGCCATAAGAGCCTTTTTTCTTTTGGTTTTGTTGCTAGGTCTATACAACCTTGGGCCAGTAGATATTTCCATGCCCTTTTCTTGGCTTGTCCCAAAATATGAGATAAAATAGAGGCACTGAATTTTCTGCAATGACTACACAAAGCTCAAGGGATCTTAATAGAAAGGCTACAAGGAAGGCTGCATGCAAGTATAACATGAAGAAGAACAGGAGGAAGGGGAATTTCAGTTGTTTTCTTTCTGGACAGCAAATATGGGAAAGCAGCATGCTCATGAGATAATTCAAGTGCAGTCTATAGCAGTAATTTAATGGAAATAGAGAAAAATGCTGGGTTTGGGTGTCTCGGTTTCTCAAAAAACACTGAAAGTTGGGGGAAACAAGGTATTATAATTTTACATGCTTGTTTCTTTAACCAGTACTCCACTCTGAACATAGCTGCAGCAGGCTTTTACTATAACTCCAATTCCATCTTCACATAGTCTCCCTCCTATATTAATGTGTCAATTCAAGTACTCTTTACTCTTGTCCTACATTTGATTAAAAAAGAAAAGAAAAAAAAAAAAAAAACATCTGGGCTACATAATTTTAGACTACGCTCCATTAGTAACGGTGACCTTGGTTGACCTTATTTTTTGTTTTAGAAATGTGCATTCCACAGAGTTGAGTGAGCTAAAGACCTATTTTCTAAAAGAACACAGAAATGGGAACATAACGCTAGTGAAAGGAAAGTGAGTGTAATCTGAAATCGGTATGTAACATGCAGCCACAGAAGAAGGAAGGGAGAACGGGAGGCATGTGTAATCCAGCAGTTGTGCCCCTTGGCGTGCTACATGCCTAAACTTCTCTGCAAGTAGTATGGATATATTATCTTCACTTACCCACATTTCCCCTCACCTTGCAATATATTGCCCATAGGAAATGATGTGTAGTTCAGCGTAATGATGAGGTTGTATAGGGGAGAATTCAGATATGCAAAGTGATGTGAGCATGTGATGACAAGCAAGATCCCCATGCTTGTGCACAACAAAACCAAAGAACCCTGTGCCTCCAAGCAGAGGGTACTTGAAAGGATGCTCTGTGGCAGGGGGGAAGGGAGAGCCAAACCTGCACAACTGCACTGCTTCTGTGTGGAAAAAGGAGCACTGGGACAAAGAGTCTGCTCTGGCATTTTAGAATTCCTAAATTAGATCCCTGAAATACTGAACTTGCTATTCCAGGATACTAACGATCATAAAAGGTGTTCTGCATTCAAATGCAAATGGTTGCTTTCCTGGTCCTCAGAAAATGAATGCTCTCCCCAGATGTGAAGGTGGGAGGCACATCTTCAGAAGGTGTGAAAAAGCTTTTCTCTGAGGATGATTACAGAGGAATACTTTGGGGGTTTGTTTTTGTTTTCCCTAAGTGTCTAATCAGACTTACAGTGCTTAGAAATAAGAGGCAAACATAAAATCCAAAACTAATGCCAGGTCCCAACTTTCTTAAATGTGCAGCTTCTGTTATTCATTACTATGGTCTGGGGACTCTTCAAGGCAGCAGGCCACCAAAACGTGCTTCTATACTGATGTGTGGGAGACCTTCATGTGTTGAAAAAGTTCTGCCTTTTTCCTTTTTGAGTAACTTTAACCTTAGCAAGAAATTAGTTCATTAATAAATGAAGAGGAGTGAATTAATTATGAATTGAAAATGGCAAAGATTGAGATGCCCTGCAAAATTTCTTTGTCATATGTGCACAGACAAATTTGAAAGAAAGTAAGGTCATATAGAAATAATTTCAGGGGAGGGTGAGGGAGCAAGTGAGGAAATACTTGAAGTAGCAGGACCTAGGGGAGTTGCTGCTCTGGAAAATTTATGGCATGCAGTTTTGGGGAGAACACAACCAAATATATGTATTAGGAGTTATTTTTGAGAAGCCCTCAGGGGCAACTTAAGATGTGCACTGAGCATGAACTGTTAACTTGGATCGATCTCTCTCTTCCTCTGTGCCTCTTGCATCCTGGTGTAGGATTGTGCACACCAGGCATTGCCTCCACGAGGCACTGGGATCTCAAAGCAAGGGAGTGGAAGTGGATCTGCACCCAGGAGAAGGAGCAGCAGCCCCTGTCACTTATTTAAATTTGGGAGAAAATACATCTAGCTGTATTGACTTGTGAGCTGGGAGTAGGGAGGAAAGGAGGGGAGGAACTAAGGATGGTTACGGGACTTGTACATTTAACTTCTGCTTGTAGAAGCATAATAGAATAATAGGGGAAAATGTCTCTCCATACAAATATATCTTATATACAAACAGTTTGAGCATAAAGTATCATGATTCTTATAAAATTTATTTTTTTTCCAGGCACTTTTTTAATTGGTCTTTTATACTGAAAGTACTGAAAATCATTGCCTGTACAGACTGCTCCAGATGAAATGTCCTTGGATTTCATTTCAGAGTTTTATTTCATACTATGAAATCAGCTGATAAAAATTAATTCACAGTTATGTGAACAAAAGTAGTACTGCTTGTTACAAAAAAAAAAAAGAGCTGAAAGACTATCAGGTGTAGTGAAAATAGCAATATGTCAAACAAGGTAGTAGAGGTTTAATAAGCTGCCTTAGAGACTAATAATTTAGCAGCTACAGTAATGTATATCGTATGGAAAAGGTAAAGTGTATTCATGAGTTTCAAATGGGGAAAGTAAATGGTAGAGAAAACATTGATTTAGAGTCAAAAGACTGGATATACAGGCAAAGAATACAAGAACGCCAATGTGGAAAGAAATCTGTGTAAATGGGTGAAATAATTCTATAGTTGCTGTAGACACAGTAAAATACAATTTACCGCTCTCAAGAGTGTCTTTAAAAAGCAATAAACGCCACAGGGGAATATTGCATGAAAGAAAACCTGTCCAGAAACAGGCTTCTCTGTATATGTGATTTTGGCCTTAGGGATAGCATTATTTATTATGTTAATTCCCTGGGATTTAGAGAGCTTTTTCCTAGAAGTGGAACACTTTGGGAAAAATATCTCTAGGGGAAACTGTGAATTTTTCCTCCTCCAAACTGTCTTGCCTAAAGATTTCATCATGGAATCTGTCCTTACGCAGTTAGAGATGAATCAGACTTTACTGGAGAACAAATTACCAGATATATAATTGGCTCACAGGTGAAGAAGAGCAACAGAAATAGGAGTGACATATGGAAAAAGATAAAATGGCGTTAAAAAATGCATAGCTTGGCTTCAGGAATGACTTTGGCTGTGATGGGCTTTGACGATAGTTTGCAGCTATTGAAAAAGTGTGAAATAAAAAGGAGGAAAAGAAATTGTGTGATACTTAGAGTATTTTTGTTTACACCAAGATTGAATACAGCCATATGTTTTCTGTAGAGGTGGCTGTACGTTCCTTTCAGCCTATATCCACTAGATTTTTAACCAGGCAGCTTGCACCCACTCTGTGAATATAGAGAATATACATATCTAATATTTCACTAGCTCTTTGCCATCCATACCCCTGTTCAGATCCCATCTTTATAGGACAGGGAAGATTGTTATCTTCATTTCACAGATGGGAAGGCTTCCAGTGTGACTGCAGGAGCACGTACGTACTGCAGTGCAGGCTCCCGTGTCACCTGCAGAGCCCAGTGGAAAGCCATGCCAAGGTTCTCTGAACCATGGTCTCCTCAAAGGAGCAGACTTGCCTAAAACTGCTTATAAAAGTTTGTTCCAGAAGTGTGCAGCAGGGCGGGGAACTGAACCTCCCTGGTTTCTCACGTTCTGTGCCAATGATATTGTGTCATCCTTCCTTCCTCCTCCTCTGTAGTTAGGCATGTGTTTGTATGTGGGGTTTGATATGACAGGAAATACTACTGTGGTGTGGAAGGAATCCTACCCTATGAACGGAAATATCACTCAATTAAGCATTTGTAAAATGGAAGAGGGTAACTGGTTAGTGAAAGGTGGCAAGTAATCCAGTTCCTATAACGATACCTCATTTTCTCCAGTAGGAACATAGATTTTTAAGCACCTGGAAATCAGTCCATTTCACTGTGAAAGCTGCTTTGCAACTATGTGAGACTGTAGTCAAAATTGAATTAGTTTCAAATAATGTCTGCAGTGTGGCCAAGACCTCCCTGCAGCTTTACGTTCAGGCTTCCTCTATTGCTGCTTTTTCCACTCAATAATTCTAGTAATTTTGCTGGTATACGCAACTGGCTGCTGTTACCTTTTCAGTGGTGCCAGGTGGTCATCTTTCCTTCGTGGTAGCTTTATTCCAAGCAGTTGGCTTCTGGATGCCTTTTCCCATTAGCTGGCTGTTGCTTCCTAATGATTGAACTGCTGCTTCTTGTTTACCATTTTCTTTTCACAGCTCTCAGCTTGTTGCTTCAGTTGACATGCCAGTAGACTCCCTGACAACATCAAGTATCTCCTTCTGTTACCTCTGTTCCTCCTGCTGCTTCTGCTTTTTGCTATGCTTGGCATTCTGGTTCTCATTCTCTGAGACTATTGTTTGGATTAAAAATCAGCATTTCCTCACTGACTTTATTTCTGAGTTTCTTATTGTTCTATTACTTTATTTTCCATTGTATTGCTGGCCTCAAGCTCTAAAATTTTATTCAGGACAGTTGGTCTATTTTAAATTCTGGTACTGCATATTTATTGTACATACTAAGGCAGCAGATAATTCTGGACAGGCCATGGTGATTAACTTCTGCATGTTTTATTTGTACAAATGCTTTGGACGTTTTTAGAGTTCTGTTCCTAAACAGCACTCTGTGAATCATAATGGTGAGTGGTGTTAACAGAGATTTAAATTTGAGACTGGACTTTATCACCTATTTCAGAAATGCAATATAAGCAACATAATTAAGCTTCTTGTTAAGGAACAAAAATCTGTTTTTAATTGAAAGATATAGGTTAATTAGCACAGAATGTGGATCAGAGACACAGAACAGCAAGACTTCTGTTTTTCATAATCTGATCTTCAGAAGTCAATGTGTGCTTTTCTGTTGCCTATGCCAATGAATGGATGGATGGGGTGTTTTTCAAAATCAGACTTTAAAGTTGCCTGCTAGCAGTGTTGAACTATTTAGAGAAAAAATGAACCCAGAGTATTTATCTCGGTGTAGAGCATTAGTTATGCATTAATGGATTTCTCTAAAATTTTATATCTGTGTCACAGGGTTCCATTTTTGTCAGAAAGGGCTCAGATTGAGAATTCTGCCTACCCGCTCTGAGAAAGGTATCACAAAATTATGACTACATCATATTTGCTTATAATTATTTCTGTTTAAAGAGGCTAAAAATGAACAGGCTTTGATCATGTTTGTGAGAAAAAATAATTCACAAACATCATCATAAGAGTGAATGCACTGGGATATAGTGATTTATTTTTTTATGATTATTTATTAACTTGAACTTCATTAATATTGTTCATGTACTTCATTGTATAGCCACTATTTATAGTAATGGTATATCAGTAATTACTTGTATGAAATTATTACAAAATCTGAGTTTACAAGATGATCCGCAGTAGCAGGTTGACATAGAAGACAGTGCAGTCTCCATTGCCCGTTGCTTTCCTGATAACCATGTACATGACTAAAAGGTTTAAGAGCATAATGTGACACACAACACCCATAACCAGTGCAGCTGGTGGGACCTGGGTGACAAAGCCATCTTGGAATGGTTGAGCTTCAGTTTTGAATTAGCCACTAAGCCAGAAGGAGTCTTGCAACTTATGCTAGAAATCAGAGTGCTTTTTGAGTCTACCAACCCATGACTTGGGCATTGGATGGTGGTGTGACTCTCACCTTTTTGCGTCTCTTCTCATGGTCTGGACTGCTTGGCTCTTGCCATCCTATGAAAAATTAAAATCTCAGCTACTCTTTTGTGCTGTTCCAGAGCTTTACCAGGACACAGGAGTAGTCAGAGCTGTCTGCAGTCATTTGTGTGGGAGGTGTGTGAGGGGACTTACGCATTAACTGTGCTGAAATAATTACTGTATTTGACTTGGCTAATAATCAAGTGATATTTGTTGCCAAAAACATATTCTGGACAGGGGATACAGGAGCATTTTAATCATTAAACTCTGTACTCAATAATTCCACAAAAATGAAAATATAAAATACTTTGGTGAAAAGAAGCAATTACTTTTAAAAGGCGTAGGAAGCACTATTTATGAAATAGGCACCGTTTGTTATGAAGTTTAAACTCAGAATACCGAAGTCTTTGGGGGATAAAATGTTAAGTAATTCTGCAGTCTTAAGTTTTTTTTAGATGCTGCAGTTTCCCTGTGTTGCCATGGTAACATACTTTCTGTATAATTGCCAGGCTGCCTTACAGTGATGCAAATAAGTAAAGAAGTTGTCATATGGTATGACCCAGGCTTATATTTGAGTAGAGATTTATTGCCCACAGAGCAGCAATAACACCAAAGATATCTGTCACCTGCAGGATAAGGAATTACATGTCACTGAAGTGCTGCAGAAAAATTGGCAGCAAAAGTGAAGCGCTGGGCCTAGATGTTATGCAGAAGGACTAGAAGCCCTCTCCTAAGCCAGTTCCTGCTGAGCTTATTTTCACTAGTACTTTACACGACTGGAGGATCAGAACTTCTACAGCTAACACCAGTCCTAAGCATGTTATTTAGGAATTTCATTTGTCTTGGAGGCACAAGAAGTCTAGAGGAAAGAGGTATCCAAAGAGAGAGAGTCATTGTTTTGACACTCACCAGCAAAATCTGGCCCCATCTCCAAGAGAAATTAGTGCTGGGACCCAAAGAACCACTATCAAAAATAGAAAAAAAAAAAAAAAAAAAAAAAATTGGGGAGGGAAAAGGGGGGAAAAAAGAAGAGAAACATTAAAGTTTTCTTTAGTTTCTCTTTGACAAAGCCAACGCTTAAATCTTGTATGCTTCTTCAGGACATTTTTGATGTGAGCTGCAAATCCCAGTGGTTCCTTCACTTGCAGGAATCCTTCTCTTGGCCATGCTTTCTCCCCTCAGTCGTCACTATAGTTTGATGTGTTGCTCCATAAGGAAGAAAGCACCTAGGGTAATTTCTTAGTGATGCGCCCTGGGCGTTTCTGATGAGCAACCTGAGAGTGCTCATCACTATGTTCAGTTCAGGCTGAAAATGAGATACGTTTCTTGAATACAAATTTTAAAATATAGAAGTCATAAAAGAAAAAAAAAAAACAAAAACCAAACAAAACACAAAAAAGCACAGTACACAAGCCAAAAAACGCAATTCTGCATCAGTCTTGGCATGGATTTCCTAGTTGCTCCAAAGTACCCAGTGTGGGGACGTAGCAACTCGCTCAGCTGTTGTGTATAACACTTGCTCTGAGGACTTCCTCTGTTAGGGTTAGGTTTCTCTTCCCCTTTCCTCCAACTTCACCTCTAATTAATTAGACTTGAAGCAACTTCACAGAGATACTTCAACCGTGTTCCTTAACTAGTCTTTCTGGCTTCTGGCTCCTTCTGCAAATTATTTTAAGGATATAACAGAACTTTATCTCCCTAGATTAGGAGAAGGATTCGTAGCTCATGCACAGCAGAGGGTTTATGACTTTCAGCTTACCATTATCTTTTTTTCTCAGAGACCGTATGTGACAAAATCGTAGAAATAAAAATTCTGATATTCAGAGTCTTGTTTTACAAAGTTACTCTCTCCTGATTTTGTCTGTCTGGGATAGGTTTTATCATTGCAATATGCGGCATTGTAAATTGTGAGTTAGTATAGGAAAATCATGACTGTTTTCTCCATTTAAGAAGCACTGTAGAATAAAATAATAAAAGCAAAAAGCTAGGAGACTTGCCATCCATAAAACTGCAGAATAGATTCAGATTACATATAGCTTATACCCTCACAGGAACCTTTTTTTTTGGGGGGGGAAAGTGTAGTGAGTGAGTGGTTGTATTTCAAATCATGATTACATTTCAAGAGTCACTGTTTACCTTCAGAGTATGGTTGGTCTTTTTCTACCCTTCTTGCAGAAATGGACTATCAAAAAGCAATGTATGAATGTATCTGATAGAGAATATTACCCAAGAACAATTCCTATCCATCACTCCTGTGCAGGAACAGTGAAAGCATCACTGTAAACATCCTGAGCATGCAAGGTGAAGTCCATAGACTTATACCACTGGCACTCATGGCAAGATAACTTAATTTTTAATATTCAGGACACTTACCTATATCAAAATCTGTTTCTTCCTTTTTACTTGTCCTAGAAGTCTCATGTTTACAAAAACGTTACTGTCATTGAATAAAAATTACTATGTCCATATTAATTCTCTACTAAGCTTGCTCTAAAATTCCAGTTATTTTAGATGCAAGAATTAGAAGAAAAAAAGTGTCTTTGAAAGTTCTGTACGTGCCACCATTCAATCAGGAAAATCACTGCAATTCAGAATGGTTCTCATTATAACATTTTACACGTCCTATTAAAAAGAACATGTAAGTTGTTTGATGGGGGAATGATTTTGTTGTTGTCTTTATAATGGCATGTTGGTCTATTACTCCTACCTAATGCTAGTAATAAAAATAATAGTCTATAATTGGGATGTCCAATAAAAGGCTTTTAAATGGGAGCACATAAAAGTATTGTGTGAAGGCAATAACCTTGGTAAGGTAGATGAATGCTTGCTTATATGAGTCTGCTGGGAACAAAAGAAGAGTATTTTGAATATATGTGATACAGAAATTTTAAATTACAAGCTATGTTCATTTTCTCCTCTTATTATATTCTGTTTTGTTCTTTTGCACATTCTCTGCATTTTGTTTTCCATCCTCTGTTGCTCAAATGAACCACTGATACTCAAAATCTCAAGGGAAAATATGAGACATTTTCAACTTGTGCCAACTCTTGTCTCATCCTCAAAACAGAAGTAAACAAATAGTCTTCTCTCCTACTATTTCTGAAAATAAAATAATTTGCTACTTTTTTTTTTTTTTTTTTTTTTTTTAGTTTGTGAAATCAACCTAAATTTCCACTGGTGATAGCCCTGACAATCATGAAGGAAAACTATGGAAAACTTCCAGCGTGACATCTACACCAATATTTTTTTATATATCTTTCCATGGGACTTCAGTGTATGAGACCTGACTGTTTTAGGCAACAGAATGCACAGACACACACACAAAATAACTGTGTGTGCTTATGTCCTGTGTCACTTTGGTTCTGCCATTTTGGATGATGTGAACACAGAACCGAAATCCAGAACCTCAGGGGTTCTTGCCCTGCTGTTCCTATCAAAGTGCTATTTAGTCTTGGGCATACTACAATGACAGCTTTTTTCCACACTTGTAACCCCTTCTGTAAACTAAGCAGAAAACTATTTCTTACCAAGTCATCTCCCTGGGGTGTCCTAAGGATTAATTGCTGTAAGCGCAGTTCCTGGAACACATAAAGTTCCCTATAAGTATCCATTATTAAATGTTATATCCCCTCAAGTACTTATTCACATTAGTTTTCCTTACTGAAGTAGCCCTAGTGACATGTTTCTATTAATTATTTTTACTATTTGCCACTCTTCTTAAACACAAGCTAAATGGCTTTGGCTGTGGGAAAGCAAATTCCCCAGACAGCTGCTTTATTCTGTATTTAAAGTATACATAGCACTTTCTTTTTCCATTACTTTATTCACTTATGTTTATCTTTGTCAATGAATCTGTTACTCCAGTGGGTTTCTGACTCTTATTTTTCTTATTAGGGGAAGTACTTAAGAATACTGGAAGTAAAAAAATGCTCAACCCAATAGTAGAGAAATAAAGTAGAAGACTTCCTTGCAACTTGCAGAGGTCTCATGACTTCCTTAACAGCCTGAGGCATGAGAAAGGAAGAGATAGCGATGAAGATTTCAGAAAGCTATGGCTTGAACTGGCATGCAAAAAAGGTATGGTTTTAAAAATTATTCCATTAACTTCTAATTAGTCTGGCATTGAGTTGAAAAATTGGTCAGAGGGCTGTTCTTAAAATTCGCATTCCTTATCTGACATTTTTCTGCTTGTTCCATTGACTGAAGCTGCCTCTTTCCATGTGCAGCCTTACATAGGCAGACATAGAAGCCCTTTGTCCTGGAGTCCCTCTGTTTCCTGCATTCTTCTGTTTTCCTGTTAGCATCCCTAGTGTATTTACAAAGGTGTCTAAACATAATTAATAAAGTTCACAAAAGCAAGTTGACTTACCCTCTTCTCTCCACCACCTTTCCACTAAACAAATGTAATGACTCTCTCCATTAAGTAAATAGAATTCAAACTACTCATTCGGTTTAATCTGCAAGAACAAATAGGTAGAGAGACCTAATGTGATGACCTAAATGAATTCTTCACCAGCAGGAAAGTTACTTCATTCTTTCTGCTGATGTGGTTGCATTCCTGTCTTAGAAGTTTTCTTTGTTTCATTTTCCTTAACAATTTATTTTGTGGCACTAGAAATGTCAGGGTAACTCCAAATTTAGGAGTCTCTCCCCTCTCCTTATTTAAAATAAAGAAATACATAAATAAGTGTCACCTTGAAGCTGGTTAATTACTTAGGACATTCATGGCTAGGACATGATAACCCTGGTTTCTTCTGAGTTCGAAACTTTCCAACCAAAGTGCACTCAATATCTTCTTTGTCTTAAAAAGTGTTTAGTAGTATTAGAAACTAATTAAGGCTGAATTCATCATTATGCTTAAGCACGTTCCTCAGCTGGGGGACACAAGCAGTTCTACTGACTCCATGTTCTTATTTATAGGCTTAAATTTTAGTACCTTCCTGAATCAGAACAAATTACGAAGACGGTAAATGGGAAAAAAAAGTTCATTTGCTCTAAATGAAAAAAATATACAACACACATTTTGATTTCAGAAAATATATGCAGTTATCTCCCATTCCTCTGAAAAAAAACCCAGCATGTTACACTTGCCAGGTACCAAAGTGATATTAAGGACATATTACTTTCAAATTTAAAATCTACTTTTGATTTATCTTAGTTCAAAGCCTTAGAGCTGTAATAAATTGTTGAATGCTCTTATCTGGCTTCTGATATGTCCTTGGCAAGGGTACATATAGCAGGGAAATTAAAATCTTGGACTTTTGTAGGAGAACACTTATCCTGGGCTTCTGTAAATGAGAATCTTGTCTAGGAATTTAAACTAGCCTATAATGATGTATCAACCTGCTCGTATGCCAGATCTGACAAAATGTTGAGCATATGAAGCTTCCCAGAAACTAACTGAAATTACCGGTGTTTGATACACCAGGGATCACAACCCACATTTTTCTGTACAAGCTGTGATACATAATTTTGCAGTAAATGCCCAAGGTTCAGTATTATAAAGCAGAAGCAGAACCTCCCCACCCAAAGAAATCACACAAAATAATCAGATGATTTTGGCATTTCCCCCCACGCTCCATCTGCTGCAACATAACACTGTTTTTTACCTGCACTCCTCCCCTTTTTTCCATTCAAGAGTATCCTGTATCGTAGAAGGGCAGTCATCATCTGCCTCCCAGCAGTGAAGAATGCAAAGCAGATGGAAGCCAGTAAGTTAACAAGACCAGCAAGCATTGGCCTGGGTGAAAATAGGCATGTTATCTCATTTACTACACACTAAGATGGCTGTACCAAGGAAGTACTAATAATAGATGTGCAAGATTGAAAGATCTGTGTCTTTCATGTATTTTGGAAGTCCTATGCTTTGCCTTGATCTGACCACTCTCCTCCCAGACCCACAGTCTTAATGACTCACACAAGACCCTGAAATTAAGCTTTCAAGTTCTTCTGTAGTTCTTCCATGAATGCTTTAAAATTGCCCTCTATGTACAATTTTACTGCTCTCAGATCATCTTGTTTGAGTGTGGACGTGGTTCTCTTGTGGTAGGCTAGATCAAAAGAGCATGCAATTCACAGTTCTTCAAAAAAAAATTTAAGCTACAGGTTTAATGGCAGCTCTGGGATCTCTGGCTAAATTAGTTTTTCAGTAGGAACCTTCATGGATTCCGATCATGTTTATATATATTAGCAGAGGTGAAGGATGTTGGATAAAGATTTTAGCATTGTGAATTTGAATTGCTACATTATTTTTGAGTTCACAGTTTAAGCCTGTGCCCTTATGCAAATTTATTAAAGATTATTCCATTGCTTTTGAAAAGCACTCCAAGGGGGTGGTCTGTTCCCTGTACATCTAAGGGCATTTGGGACCAGCTAAGGTTATTCAAGACCTGCCATTTCTAAGAAATTCTGGGAAGGATCACCAGTCTAGACTGGGGTGGTGGAAGAAAGGAAATATAGGATTCTTAATGGTGAGCCATGAAAAATACATATTTTTACAACAGAAGGTAGTTCAAGACAAGGAGAAAACTTGTGATGATTTTCCCTTTAAAGTACTTCATGCATAAGCTACAGCAAAGATGAGGTCATAGATCATGAATTATCTGGATTCTACCTAGTGTAGTTTTTTGTTGTTTTTTTTTAAAGTTTTACAAGTTTTGGTATTAGAAACTTCTTTTCCTGTCAGTCTTTATGACTTACTCATCACAGTGGTTCACTAACTGATGACAACGATCGTATGTCATCCTTCAGGCACTGAGTCACTCCGGAAACGTGGATCTCCTGGCTTCTTCTCAAGAGAACAATATATTAAAAAGGCCAAATAGAGAAAATGGCGTAATGGCTTTTAACACTATATTTCTTAGGATATCAGTAGGAGAGAAATTATGATTGTAGGACTTAGGGTTGGCAACCCAAATACCTTTGTCCTTACAAAGTACACACTTAGTCTCTGAACTTCCCTCTGGGGCGGTAATGACTTGCATTAGAAGTCTTAGATACTTCCGTCAGATCCAGTCTGATAGCTGTAACAACCCCAGAGAACTCATTTGTTGGCATTAACATGGAAGTGCAGAAAGATTACACGTGATTAAGCTAAAAATTCCTAAAAGCAAGCAAAAAATTTCAGATGGCTGATGCTTTTGAATAAATTATAAAGAAAGACTGTTGACTGTGGTGGGTAGGCTATGGTCCAACTATTTACAAAGTCTACAAAAAGTGGATGTCATGGTATGCCCGGGGCACACAATCCCTTCTGGAAAATGGATGGGTTTGCTCTTGGGTATGCTGGAAGGATTCTATCCTATGGCTTTTCTTGAGGCAACAGAAAAAATAAGCCCTTACTACTCATGTTGTTCTTTTTCCTGGCTGTTGTGTAAGAATGGGTTTGCTGCCTGTATCTTGATGTACAACTTTCCTCAGTCTTGGACTCCATTCACAAATGTGTTCCTTGGGCCCTATAAATTAAGCATAGGATAAACAAAGCCAGCAAATCACACAATCAGATTATGAATGAATTCTGTTTCTGCAAGGTATGGAGTCCTTTCCTCAAGCTGCCAGAAGTATGTGAGTCAGTGGAAATGTAAGATCTTCCTAGGTGAGATTCTGTACTGAAAGCTGGCTCTAATTTATCATTCTCAAGAGAAAGTTCACTGTGGCTAGCAATCAGTTAATGAGAAACAAATTCTCCACATAAAAAGTAAAAAATATGACTTGATAGGTATGTTCCTTTTCACACAGCAGTTTGTGAATACATAATTAAACACTTATTCGACTGTGGGCTTGATTTATGGCAGACCAACTTGGGGATATAGAATCAAGTTCCAGTCTTGCCTGTTTAATTGATCGATGGGAAAGTAACTTGCTGTAATTTAATAAAACTGAAAGCATCAAAGGCTTTCAGAGTGTTGTTATTTTTCTTGGGAGACTGATCAGAACATATGCAAGAGGGCCCTCACGATTTGCTGGATCCAAAGGTCCAAGCTGCCTTTTATGCTTGGCTGTCTTTTTTTTTTTTTCCCCATAGCACATCTAAAAGCCTTGCATTTCTCTTTTTCAACATAGAGACTTAACATTTTCAGACCTGAAGTCACACGTTGTAAGCACTCAAACTGCGTTACTGTTTGGTTTTGGTTTTGGTTTTTGAGGGGTTATTTTTGGAGTGTTTTTTATGTTGCTGCTAATGTCATGTCCCTGCTTTGTCTCCATGAATCTATTAGTATTACTCCTTCTTGAAATCCTTATATCCACTGATCTCCATACCACCATTCATAGCAATTTTTAATGGAAAAAGAAATCATTACTGTTCTTCATTTCTTGAGATATTTGTAAGCCTTAACGTAAATCGTTTGTGCAAGCATTTTATTTTACTGTGTATGTAAGTTAGGCTATGACTAATGAAGAAGTCATTCAGTCAAAAGAAGTCTCAGAGCAGAAACCGTGCATTCTCTGGTGACACAAAACTCATTGTGTTTTTTAAGTGAACGTAGCACAATATCATTAGGGCTTTATTGCAAAATATTGCTGTGTATTGTTCAGTTATAAAGAAGGAACATAAATATTGTAGCTAAAGAGAAATAGCCAAAGGACATGCTCTACTTATTCTTGCTCTTAGAGAAATACGTTTGCCACTTATTACCTTTTGAAAGGGATTTGGTGCTGAGGTATTTTTTTATTTTGACTATTTCCTCCTTAGAATGAATTTCATTGTTAAAAAAACATGGTAACAGAGGACAGCCCTCATGCTAACAAATTTCCCAAATGAAAATGGCTGAGTACTCCTCATATATCTTGGTGGTGAGGACACCCTGCAGGACACGCTAGCACTCAGTGGAAAATTAGCAGCAGCAGCATCTATGGTGGGAGGTTGTAGAAGTGGGAAGGCACAACTACGGAATGCAACAACCCAATTTCCAGATGAACTGAAAAGACTTTTTAGGGAAAGATCCAAAGAAGGGTGACAATAAAATCTCCCCCATGACAGCAGCAAGGATTAGCATTGCCTAGCAGCTATTTATTTTGGTATTACAGAGATATAGGAATTATAGCTGTGTGTCAAACCATGCACAAAGAGTAATTAGTGCTAAAGGATAAAAATAACACAAATCCAAGAAAGGTGGTTGGAATCCAATCTTACTTTAGAAAGTGTTCCTCCTCTAACTAGCTAAATTTAATCAGATACTAATAATGCAGTGACCTTCTGAGGAATTCATCCCATAGATGTGATTTACTCTCAATGTGTCCAGAAAGCAATGTTCTAAAAATGATAAGCAAAAGTTTCAGACCACAGATAAACAAAAGTTACTGACATTGCTACTTATATACTTACAGATCCTTTACTGGAAGGGAGGAGCAGGCCTGTGATCTTACTTTGATATGAGATTCAAGGTAAGCCTGGATATACATCAGATCCTGTCAAGTAGAATATGCTCCAGCTTCAAATTGACCCATGTGTCTGAATCTATTTATTAGTTGTATTTTTAGGTCGTAAGGAATTAATACTGCGTCCCCCTACAGGAAAAAAATAAAATGCATCTATTCCTGCTTGTGTCATGATGTATGTAATAGCAGACATTGTTAGGTCCAACAAAACTATGTTGAATAAGTATCTTCTTTGCTGGGAGTATGTCTAGAAGTACAGCTGAGCCTGTCAAATAGCTGATACATCTGACACAAAGGCCAGTCCTTCTCTTTCTGCCTTCCAGTTAAGGTCATTTCTTTTTGGATTCCAGTACAGACTCATCAAGATGGTGTCCCATTCAATGGTGAATTTTTTCAGGGAGCTGAGCCAACGGAGGTTAGGCTACAGTTGTGCTAGTTTAGTGTTTGTGACTGGTTCACTGCAAATGGGATGAATGTTAAGGAAATAGCATATGGAAAATGGTGGGAGCACTTGGCTGCAGCTAAGGGTTAGTTTTCCTTAGCTGCAGTATGAAACTGCATCTCTAATGGCATATAAACGTATATGCATATATGTAACTACAAAACTAACAGAGTTTAAGGAAATGGCTGTATCAGTAGAACAGGACATTAGATGGACATAACTTCTCTGCCTTTATGTTTCTGACATCTGTTGTCATTTCTCTTCTGCTGTTTTCTTCCTCTTCTCCCCTGTGACTGGCACTTTTCCCAGTGGTATGACCCAAATGTCAGATTGATGTTCTAAGCCAACTGATTTCTGAACAGTTTGGGGAAAAAGAGGGAATCCCGTGCCATCCACAGCAGACGTGGCCGTGGCAGAAAGGCAGGCTTTTGACTTTAGCCATGGTCCTGTGCAGTGGGTGTACCAGGACAATCCTATTTTGCTAAAAAACAAGCCCAGGGACTGAGATCCAATATTGATCTCCTGACTGTCTGCATTACTTAACAGCAAGCTTGCTAACTGGCTCTGGTTTGGACCATCCCATCTCACTTTCTAAGGCTATGTCAGAGTGTCCTTAGTCATGTGGACACATGCCAGTCTGGCTTCTATTTAGCAATATAGACAGAGCTAGTATAATTTAGAGAAAAATCTCCAGGAAATATTGCTCTACATATCCTGCAGCAGTAATTTAATCTCAGCCCTTTTAAGCAATAATTACTTTTCATACTCCCACTGATGAGTCAACTACTTAGCTCAGCATGCAGGACTAGGGTGAAGTAGGTCCCGCTCCTGCATAAAGAGGCTGGGTTCTTGGGTGAAGACCCAAGTCACCCCCAAACCCATTTTATGTATGCAGAGAAAGAGAATGTTGCTCAGCAATTAGTTGGTACTCCTGATCTTGCCATTCAAATTATATTTACTATCCCGTTTGGGAATCTGGCAGAAGTTTGGGATAAAATCATGGAGTGTGTTTCCATGATGGTTTTTCCTCAGTCAAACCAGCTACTGAAAGAAACAGGGGTTTTATCTCGGTCACTGCTGAATAAGCCCTTAGGTCATGTTCTGGCACCCCTGCATACTAGGTACTTCTGTGCTGGTCCAGCAATCTCTTGCAGTTAGGTTAGTAATCACCCCAGGAAAACTAAAAACATCTGGGGCCTCATCAGCCTTTGGAAGGACAGTTTTCTAAGAGAAAAATAGCAATAGCAGAAAGTACTGGAGTAGTAATTTCAGCAGGTGCATCGGCAGTAATAAAAAGTCTAATTCTTCCTTATCATTGTCAAATGGGGGGGAAATTGTTCCTTCAGCCCTTCACTGTGAATCACCAGATTATCACAAATCAGTCCTTAAGTGCTATTCAAATAGCGTGAATTTGGGACACCACCAGTTTTCTGATGTACCCTCTATCTGTTCATTTAAAAATGGCTTTTTCCAGTGGATAATATGGGAAATTAACTTCCTACGTCCTCCTGGTGGCACCACAGCCACATTATTTGTGGGGAGCAATACCTCCCTGACATAAACAGTGCAGGGATGTTCAACCACTACATGTGACCATGAAGAGTATAACGCTAGCCGTACTAATTCCTGAGGGAACAAGAAACTTGAGATGGATCTAGAGGTCAGAAATGTATATTAATCATCCCGTTAAAAGGATGTTCATTTAGAATGGATGCTAATTGTAGCTGATTGATAGATGTATGAAAGGACAGCATTTCTTTAAAAGTAATTTGTTTATCCATTTTCTTTAGGAGAGCATTCCCTATGTCAGAGGTGTCTAAAATATATTTGAAGAAACATTGTTATCAGTTAGAGAGCCTTTATTTTTTTAAAGTATATTTTAAAGTCTTTTAGCAACTACAGTATCTAGCAAGCTCTCTAAGCACTGGGATCCACTGAAATGAAAGGTTTTATCAGAAGTTTCTTTCTTTTTGAGACAAACCAGTTTCAAGGAAAAAAAAAAAAAAAAAAAGTGGGACAAGGAGAGTGAGCAAGCTATTGACGAATTTCATAGAACAGCTGATATTGCTGAAAAAGACAAACTCTTGCTCATTCATGAATTCCTGGTACCCAAATATTTAACTGACTTAGCTCTGGCTATTGTGAAGTGTCAATCAAAAATATTAAAATGAGATTATTGGGAATGTTCTTTTAAATTTCTTGAATAACCCAAGCTACAATTTTTATAACATACCAGAATGTTAAAATTGGTTTACATGTAATTCAGATTTCTCTAACCTGTATAACTAATCCTATCTCTGCACAAAAAGCAGTGATTTATTTGTTCAGTCGTGTCTGTGGGATAGAAGTAAATATCACATACCAGGACTGAAATGTGCCTGTATCATAAGAGTTCACTGGCAAAGATACCCATGAGATGGAATAGCTGCCATTTCTCTTGAAATCAAAGAGATAAGATTGCTGTTGAGATGGCTGAATTTAATAAATGACTTTCCAGTCTACTTAAATAACTTAATACTAATGTTACCTTTAAATATTGAGAAAGGCCCCAAAGGAACACAATTTACTAACGTAGCTGGTTTCAAATAAAATCTGACATATTAGTGTCCCCAGCTTGATGAAATTTAAGAGTTGTTTAAACTCTAGCTGTCTGTTTAAGCCTTTATTTGGATTGGAATACTTCTTATCTCTTTTTCCCTGCCTTAAAATTCTGTATCACAAATGCAGCATAAAAAATTTAGAGGTTAGCAGCAGAACTATATATATAATGTCAGAGCAAGAGGAACACAGCAATTGCTTAGTTTGTCTCTTCCCACACTTATTTTAAAAACTGATTATTTAACACACTAGTTCAACCTTATTAGGCATATAAAAGCCTTACATAAAATCATATGCATAGCATCTTAATATATTGAAATAACAGGAGACTACATCTGTTTGAAATGGCTGGGGAGACATTTGCTTTATATTTTAAAATGAGTTTTTATGAAACTCCTACATGGGAATGAGAAGTTGGGTTAACAGCTCTTTTAAGTACTCTAGTGAACTAGTTTTAAAAACTAGTGCTTACTTTGCAATCACCTCTGCGTAGCACAGCTTGCATTTTCATGCAACACTTTCCTGTGTCATGTTGCATAAGTCATTGGATTTTGCACTTTTTCTCCAAAAAATATTTTGTGTGACTTGGTATTGGACACCTTTGGTGATAGTGAGCAAATTGCATTTCCCTGCAGCACAAGAGATTCATACACAAATGTCTTTATAGTGCATATTAATTTGAGGCAATGCATTGATTAAAAGCATTTGCATCAATGGGGCATGGAGTCTGTCACCTAGAGACAGAAGCTTGGAAGTTAAGTTCAAGTAAGCATTTATAGATTTTGATGTTTCTACTTTGCCAAAAATGGAATAGATGCTGAACTTTTATGTACAGTTGGAGCAACTGTACTTGAAAATGCACAAAAAACACCCACCACTCTTCATCCAAATTAGACAGTTCTGAAGCATATGGGGAAAAAGAAACAGCAACTTAACTTTTCTCTTTTTTTTTTTTTATTTTATTTTATTTAAAGCAATTTCTTCAGGAATGTGGGTGAAAATTATAGACAATAAAACCTTTTTCTTCCCCAGAACACATAGGTTCTGGAAATAACCTCTACAAACTTTCTGCAGGCTGACTTCCGAACCTGTCTTGATTGCAATAATCAGGAATCTTCTCGTGATCTCCATCCATGTTTGGTCATTCCTGTTGTTTCTACATAATAGCGTGTGTTCCCATAGTTGAGATGGGGTTGGTTCTGCTGTGACAGACAAATTTCCCTAGTGTCACACAGAAATAGGACAGTGACTGGGTGGCACTGGGGTGTCATCATGGGAGAGGTGGGTCAGACACCTTTGGCAGATAAATATCTGGCTAGAGTGTAAGAACCAAGTGTCTTGGTATTGTCTAAAAATAGATCCCAGCTTGATTGTTAAAGTAGTTGTAAGCTCAGCAGAAGATGTGCGTAACTGGCTGTTCTGGACCTTGTTTGAGCTCTCCCTTTCTGCATGCCCTATGTAACGTGGGGTATCTAACGTGGGGTATAGATTCTGCTTACATCCTATTTTGGTTGGAGCCTCAACTGCCTGTCTCGGCACAGTGTTTCTAGGACCTGGTGACTGCACACACACCAATAAGGGGAATAATGAGAGACAGGCTGGACCACGGCAGGTCCATTTTCCTCCCAGCTGCTGTATCTGAGATGCCAACTGCATGTGCAGAGGGGGAGTTTGCTCTCCAGAATACTACTTCTCTGGCCCTAACGAACATGCATGGAGTAAAACAGACTTCTTGAGTTTGTCAATATGTTTTCTCTTTCCTGATAGGAATAAAGAGACTCTAGCTGACTGAAGGAAAAATTTCGAATAGGTATATCCCTTTAAAATGAATCAACATTGGCAAAACTCTAATGATGAAATACACAATTCTGTTCAATATATGTAAGCCAATTTTCATGAATTTAATGTTGTTTTAATGGGAATTATATCCTTCTACCTTCAGGCAAACCTGTAAAATCAAATGGGACACATTCACTGGTTGGTTGCAATCGAGATAAGGCTTGGACACTATGGTGGTTTTTAATTTGTAAAGTCTATGGATTCCTCCCCTAAGGGTCTGAGAAATGGAACCATGAAAGTATTTTGTTAGTAGGCTTAATTTCACTCTATGTCTCCACTGGGAGGTTTTTAGAGGTCTGCAAATTGAAAAAAGTTGAAACCAAACTGCATTAGGTCATTATATAAAAGGAGGGACAGAAGGATGATAAAAAAGCGTATTTCAAATCTTTGTTTGGAAATCTGGGCCCTTTGTTGGAAACATAAAAGTGTACAAGTTAGAATGAGGAACATTGTGCTTTCATAGGTATGAGAAGAACTAGTGGTCCAGTCTGCATTTGTTTGTAGAATGTCTAAAGGGGGCCAAAGGCTTGCCTGGTGGGTTAGGGAGGAAGAGGAAGGCTGGCCACTGGCAGAATGCTTGTATCAGCCTACTTACAAACAACTTGAATGATTTTGAGATCTAATTGTATTGTAATTGCTGTATAATTAACTCATTTAAGTCGAGAGAAGTAGCTTTGTCATTTAAAATCTAAACAAACCTCTTCATCCATTAGGGGAAAAATACAGTATTTTGGGGTGTGTGTGCACTGTTGGAAAGCTTGGGCGTTTAACTGAACCTCCAGGTGGGCAGCTTTCATGCTGCCGGTTTTAGTGTCAAAACCCAACCCTTCAACCGGAGCATCGCTGCCCTGGAGGTGACTTTTCTGCAGAGCTAAGGCAGCTTCTGCTGGGCAGAGCATGACTCAGCCTTCAGCAGTCCCTCTCCTGGCCGAGTGTGTGAACAACCATTCCTTGAGCTCCACGAGACGCTTCTTTTTTTTTTTTTCTTTTTAAATCCTGATAATTGCTTTATTTTCCTGCAGAAAGGCATAGATTCTAGCTCCAAGCCTTATGAACGCCCTACTGCATTTATCACTGCGTATTCCGCCTTAAGATTAGGGTATTGTGTTTCAGAAAATCCGAGAATAACGTTTTGCACAAAGTTTTCTGTCTTTTCGGTACTTAAATTCCGGTTAAGGAACTGGAAGTGAGTACTATCAAATCACTTACAAGCTGTGCTGTTAACTGTATCCCATATAAATAACAGCCCATAGTAATTGCAAGCCTTTTTTTCCTCTGTATTTAGTCTTACCTGTTTCTCTTAACTAATCATGATTGAAAAGGCTCTAGATATAATATAGCGTAATATATCCCCTTGAAAGAAAGGAAGAGGGGAGGATTCCTGACCATCGAGAAGGGCTTTGTCAAATGATCCCACTGTAAGAAAACTGCTAATTTAAATCCAGCTTTAATGTAGCAAAAAACCAGAATCCAGTCTAGCTAGTAAAGAAGCTTTTTCAAGGAAGGAAATACTTTTGTCCCTCTTCCACCTCTGTAAAACTGATTTCTGCTAAAAAGTATTTGTGTTCTACATATTCCTGTTTCAATGACATACAATGCATGTCCAGGTATCGCTGAACCTCCAGTTTCTACTTTTAGCCTTTGATATCAAAGTTCCTAATTGAATTTGTGAGATAATTTTCTTTCCTTATTATGATCTTCCATTAACCTTTCTCATTTCTCTGAGATTTATTATCTATTCTTTGCTTGCCAGTGGCTGGAATACATTTGCCATTTGCTCTTGAAAGATCTGGGTACGGTAAGAGGATTATGGAGTCTGATCACATTAATACTTAAATAACTTTGCTAACCTTTTTCATTCATTTTTTACTTTCCTGATCCCTTTTGGGACGGAGATGAACAATGCATACCTGCTTAATCAAAATCAGGCCTAATCAATCACAGTTTTGTTAGAATCATCAAATCATAGAATGGTTAGAGTTGGAAGGGACCTTAAAGATCATCAAGTTCCAACTCCTCTGCCATGGGCAGGGACACCTCCACTAGAGCAGGTTGCTCAAAGCCCCATCCAGCCTGGCCTTAAACACTTCCAGGGATGGAAGTGAATCAAAATCAAGCCTGCTTAATCAAAGTCAGGCCAAATCAATCACAGATTTGTTTTATATATATATATCTCTAAATATATATATAAAAATCATGACTCACTGATGGAGAAAAAACAAATTTGAGGGAGTAGTACCTAAAACAAATTGAAGTTATGTTTTAGGACCAGCAATTCTTTCTATACAGTAAAATTATAGTAAGATGAAAATTATTAAAATATTGTTTTAAAAATACTTTTGCACTTTCATGAAAATACTCTCCTATTTGTCAGAAAATCCCTACATTTGATCTTCACCCATGCATACATTTTCATGAAACTTGAGAAACCTCACTTCTGATTTACGTAAGCACTTATTTTACCCTTCTGAGGAATTCAGAATACATATTTTTAGAAAATACACAACTGTGATGTCACTGAATACATTTTGAGCATTAAGGAGAATATCCTAAACTTATTAAACAAGGGAATAAACTGTACTCTGTTCCTTATGTCCTTTGAAAGAGGGTAGAGATTGTCTCAACCAGCTAAGAAATCTTTAAGCAAAAAAGAAGTCACTCTATGTTAAAAACTCTGGAGTAGACATGGTAAATATTTAGCATAATAAAAATGCTTATCCAACATATTTTAATAGTATATCGTTTCCTTAACCATAACCATCTGATGCAGTGAGGTTGCTTGGATAAGCCCAGGTTTCATGTCTATGCTTGAGATGGAATCAATATACATTATTTGTTCTACTAAAATATATTATTTAAATACCTGTGCAATAGAAGTTATCATTATTGGCAGACTGAGATTCATCCAAAGGGTCTGTGGGCCCTTATGATAAAGTGTGCTCCTCGATTTTGTATTGTTTTTATTATAAAGTTATTGATATCATTAATTCGTTTTTATTTTTCTTCTACCACCAAGCAACAGCGAAACATTCAAGATGTATAGAGGCACAACACTTTACTATGCTCCTGCCTAAAGCTTTTGCAGTCAACAGTGTCTTTCTGTAGACCATGCTGTTCAGGATGGTGAAAGAGGGTTTTCGAGTCAATTCTTTGAAGTTTAAACAAAGAATGAGAAACACGTCCCAAAATAGCCAAAATCCAGGAAAGGGAGATCTCTGTTCAAACTGCTGCTTTGCTCCCTTTTGCTTACTAACTGTTGTGTTTGTCCCTCTCACAGTCTCCTGCTGCAGCTCTCCCACTTTATTAGAAACCCTCTAATGTCTTGAGTACATCTATTCAGAACCTGTGGATACCCACTCCTTTTGTCCTTCAGTGGCAAGATCTCTTTTTTACTTTGGTGTTTCCTAGAGACACCCCATCAGAGTTTCCTTTCTCTGTTTGCTCCTCCTTCTTCAGCCTTCACTATAGTAGACACAAGAACTCAAGTCTCAACTTCTGCAATACGTGTAGCCCTGCCATTTTAGTGGCCCTTTTGGACACATTTTCCAGGTTTCAATTCGTCTTTCCAAAACACCAATTAAAAAACTGATCCTTATTATTCCTGACACAGTCACAAAAGCATCTTATACAGAGGTACTAATGCTTTATTTCTCCTGCAAAACCCTCCTGGTGTGTCCATTTGCTTTATGGTGCTACTTCACATCGGTGATTCAGAACCACCTTTCTTCTCTGTTTCTGATTAATGAACACCGAATTTAGCAACACTATAAAAGGAGCTACGTACAGATGTGGGACACGGTGTACACTGAAGAGACCCTGCCCCAGTGGAACAGCCATCAGGCACACCAGCTTAGGGGAACTGGGCATTCCTGGACCCCTGCACGTGTCCCTTCAATGGTCTCACCGCATCCATGGCCCTGTTCATACTGCAGTAGTAGTGGTCACTATCTCCTGAGTAGACTTTGAGGATCTCAAGGAATCTTGCCCTTCTATGAATACAATGAGAGCTTGTCCTTTATCTTTCCTATCACTTTGTACACACAGATTTATTATTATTCCTCTTGCCTTTGACGTTTTATGCCTTCTGAAAAGAATATAGCAATTCAGAAGGTCTTAAATACTCAAGGCCATAAATGCTGCATTTTGAACTGTTACCCTTGAAGTCTTTGAACTACCTCCAATTCAACATTAATTTTCCTGGGTTACTTGCTTTGAGTTAATTAGTTCTCTGTACTGTCTGCCCACATCTTTGATTTGTTTTAGAGGTTTCCTTACTTGCACGGAAAAAGATTTCTTCTTTCTGCATGTGAGTGAAGTGAAATAATGGTCTTCAGTATTCTGCTAGATTATTAATTCACGAAGTTGAAAATCATATTGTCATTCTCTATGGGGAAACCTATTATTATAGCACCATTAAGTACTGATTAAATATACATTGTCCTTGTATAAATATATTATGCTAATAATCCTTCCATGATCTTATAATACTTAAGGATTATTCCAAAACCAATACATGTAGAAAAATTCCATTTTTTTGAATTGATATTGTATTAATTTTCCTGTACATAGTCCATCAGAATACAGGTATAGGATTGAGATTGTGGAGCCCAGGCAAAACTTTGGCTTTAAAATATGTTTCATAAACACCGTATGAGCATCATAAAGTTTTTAGGCAGAGTCATCTTGAGATAGCCAGTATAGCATAATCTGCAGACAAACCCAAATTAATAGCGCTACAGCCACGGTTAGCTCAAGTTACCTCCCATTATGTGTTCAACCTGTC
This sequence comes from Calidris pugnax, assembly GCF_001431845.1. Taxonomy (NCBI): domain Eukaryota; kingdom Metazoa; phylum Chordata; class Aves; order Charadriiformes; family Scolopacidae; genus Calidris; species Calidris pugnax. The sequence goes on along the minus strand of NW_015092240.1, from coordinate 1,089,322 downwards.
ATATCAGAAGTGCCAATTTTATTTAGCAATTTTTGTAACTCATACTGCCAAATTCTGCACTGTTAACAGAATCTGAGCTATGTCAAAGCCTTCCCACATTTCTCTCCCAAATAACTGCAGTATAGGGATGCTCTCAAGCATAACTTCATTCAAATATGGCACAAGTATTTGGGTGGAATAATGTGCTAGTTCCTGCCATTCGTCTGTGAAAGATATCCAAAGGACTCACCTTCAAATCAGTCCCTGAAGTGAAAAACCTTGGAAAGAATTATGGGCTCTGTGGAAGACAAGAGCATTGATTTCAACGTGATTGGGATTTTAACACTACAGCTTGGTTTGCCAGATGACTGGAATGCAGAGATACGTAAGAGCTTGAGGAGATGTAGTAACAATGTGCAATTGGATGCATATGATTAAGATTAACATTTTACAAGGTGCGTTTATGAAAGAGTTGAAGTACAAGACATACAAAGTAATGAAAATTGCAAACACGCAGAGTTTGTTTAATAATGTGTTGCAATTGTATCCAGGATTAACTTACATTTACTCTGTCATTTTCATCCCAATAAATCATGTTGTGTCATTTGCGGAGAGTTACATGGCTTTACAAGTACTGTTCATGCCTTTTGAGACATATGTTTCAGCACTGTTGGTGTATTAGTGAAGTAAAAAATTCTTCATTGCAAGAATATTTTTTCAGTTTCTTTTAAGTGACGGAAAACCAAAGACTCATTTTCCATTTAAAAATATGTCCACAAAATTAGATGAAAAACATTGAATAATATTTAACTTTGAAATATTCTTTTTTCCAAAGTATTTATGATGTAACAGAGGAGAAACCTGAAGGCTGTGATTTCTTTCTTAAGATGGAACAGGATGGTAGAAAATGCAGGAAGCTCCAAAGAAAAATACCCTGAAGAAGGAAGGCAGTTGGGTAAGAGAGATGTATTTAAAGAAAAAGTTCCTTATGGTCACTTTGGGTACCTCAATCCATTGATTTGTTTTGGGGGGAGGGGGATGTTGTTTGTTTTTGTTGATTTTTTTTTTTTTTCTTCTTTTTACAGAATAAGAATGAATTTGAGGAAACACTGTGTTTATACCTGAATGAGAGACCTGCTGCTGCGCAGAAAAAATGAATTTAATATCCCACATTTCCTGAATGTGCTCAGGAAGATTAAGTGACACAAAACCAGGGAAGCACTCTGTTCTCTGCAACCCAAACTACTCCAGACTCCAGTGCAGTGCAGTGAAAATGCACAAAAGCTACAAGTGTGCCAAATTGGGCTACAGGTACATCTCTGAGTCGTTTAAACAGTGCACAAAGACTACTTTGTATATTACTTTATAATTTTTTGTACATAGGCTGTTGGTGTTTTTTGGTAGACTGATCTCTTAGTTGAATACTTACTATAATGTAGTCTTTAGGCTTGGTGCAATAGAAAGGTCTTTATGCAAACACAGCCCCCTGCTAGTCCTTTAAAATTTCAAAAATTAAATAAGATTCTATTCAGCTACAATTTTTTTTTCTTGAAGAGGAGCTGTGATTGGGAATCATAAAAAAGCCTTCTACACTTCTCTGTGGAAGTAATCCTGCTGGGAAAATACATAATTCAAAAACCCCACAAATAGTCAAGGATATGATGATATGAGGTTCCTGTTAAACCATTGCCTGTAATAAATGGGAAGTGAAAGAGAGGAGTGGGAATTTTGTGAAGAGTGTGGAACTGAAAGTTGAAGATACATGACTTAGCAAATTAGATTTAAAAATACTTTTTTTTTTTCCCCTGTCTGTGCTCATGTCTGCTTTTTGATACAGCAGCAATTTGGGGTTAGCCAAAAGCTTCCTTTGTCACATGTGGTACCACACTCCCCAGGCAGGTGGGAGGAGGAGTTGCCACTGTGCCCCCACAGCATCCCTCAGAGCTTCCCAGGAAAAAAAGGGACTTGTAATGCACCACATCAAGCCTATGAAGCTAGACAGTGCAGTGAGAAAATTGCATGGAGGACCACCAATGAATAGGGGAAAGCCTGTCACCAAGTTCCCAAAATGTGTCATGCAACTTTGTCCACCCATACCAGGGACTGGCCAAGCCAAGATGAGGACCTGTCCGAGTTCTTAGTTAGACATTAGGGACCATCAGCAAGAGCTCAGAACACAAAGCCAGGTACCACAGAATCAATTAGAAAGGACATAACAAGTTCTCTCTTTTCAAATAATCTTGGTGATGTTTCATAGAATTATAGAATGGTTTGAGTTAGAAGGGACCTTAAAGCATATTTGGTTCCAACCCTTCTGCCAGGGGCAGTGACATCTCCCACTAGACCAGGTTGCTCAAAGCCCCATCCAACCCCATCTTGAACACTTCCAGGGATGGGATATCCACAACTTCCCTGGGCAACCTGGGCCAGTGTCTCACCACCCTCACAGTAAAGAATTTCTTCATAATATCTAATCTAAGTCATCTATCTTTCAATTTAAAACCATTACGCCTCGTCCCATCACTATCCAGGCTGAACAACCCCAACTCTCTCAGCCTGTCCTCATAGGAGAGGTGCTCCAACCCTCTGAACATCTTTGTGATGCTTCTCCGGACTCACTCCAACAGGTCCATGTCCATTTTATGTTGGGGGTTCCAGAACTGGATGAGTACTCCAGGTGGGGTCTCACCAGAGCAGAGGGGTAGAATCACCTCCTTTGACCTGCTGGCCACACTTCTTTTGATGCAGCCCAGGATGTAGTTGCACAAATTGCTGGGTCATGTTGAGCTTCTGGAGCTTCTCATCCACCAACACCCCCAAGTCCTTCTCCTCAGGGCTGCTCTCATCCCATTCTCCACCCAGTCTCTTGCCCTGGGCACTCCTTTTTGTGTGGCAGATTTGAATAGTACCATACTTACCAGAGCTTTTGGGTAACACAGTGCTTACTTTGTAGACAGCAGGAAAATATTTTGCTAGCAGCCGCTTTGTTGCTCTCTGGTGTCAAGCAGTTGCTACCCAGATGCTCAATACAATATTGTACAATACTGTGTTGGCTCAAACTATCTGCCACATGCAACTATTTGTACATTATCACTATGTTAGTGACAGATGAGGGCAGCTCTGTTATTCCTTTAAAATCCCTTTGCACTTACAGACAGTTTTAACTCAGTGTCGTGGAAGTTAATATTAAAATGCATGCTAGTTTTCTCCCCCTTTAGAGCATGGACATCTACTGCGGCCTCACATGTGAAAGAGAAAGCATGCTTTGGATTCCCTTAGTGAGTCACCTCTATTTCACTGGTGATTCATTGCTTGAAAGGTGAGGAAGGCAAATCAGGCCTGTTTACACCAATTGTCACCCATTTATCTGGTTATTTATTTATTTTAGCCCAGGGCATTCTCAAAGCAATGGTGCAGCAAGGGGCAATTTAGGAAAGAGCAATACATGGAGCAAGTACTGAAATTTAGCCATTTGTTTATGCAAATGTCTTTACCATGATTTAATTTTCCTCCTGCATAATATGTCATCCGCATGGTGCAGAAAAGCTAAATTCTTCTTTTAAATATTTTAAAATACTATAATGGCAATTACTTAACCCAGATATGTTTATAAATAGCTCAATGTTTTTGCAAGATGTGAGCAAACTGTCACAGGCTACAGCTACATCCATAAGCAATTATGTGGTTTATGTTTTTTTCTAACAAACATGGGACACAGCACAACACTCGTCCTCCTAAATCCTACCATCCAGACTCCATAGACAAAGAAGCTACATTTGTGTTGACTCTGTAGGGAGCAATGTGATTTTCCTGTTGTTCTTGTTGAATCCAGGCAAGACATTTCATGTTAGAACTGTCTTTGGATTATTTGTTGTTAGTGATAGAAGAACACCTTCGCATGTGTTTTAGCTAACATTAGTCACAGACAGGAAGAAACTCTTTGAAGTCCCGGGAGGCAGAATCATTTTTAAAATGCAGATTTTTTTGCCACCCAAGATAAGGTAATCTTGGATCAGCAACAAAAGCTTTCCTGACTAGGATCAGTTATTGGACAGACTGCTAAATGAATTCTGGCCATTCTTTTAAGAAGCACTGAAATTAGGGCAAGGCCTGAAATTTTTTATGAGGACTTCAGAAAAGCATCCTTTTCTTTATTTATTTATTCAAAATTTAAATACCCTCTTAGTAGGAATTCAAAAAAACACACAACAATGTGCTTTTTTCTGCTCAAAATCTGTCACTGCCAGAACTGCCAATTTCAGCAGTTTTCAGGCAATCTGAAGGTCTGTATCATGCTTTTTGTTCTAGAGTGACTTGAGCTTGTTCACAAAAGACAACATCTTTTAAACAAGTTTGTCTGGAAAACTCATCCCTCAGTAATCCCTTTGTTTGTCATGCTACATTCCATTTAACTTTCTGCTTGTTTTTACTAATCTTTCATGCTACTGACTTTCTAAATGCAGAATATCATAGAATCATAGAATCATAGAATTTCCCAGGCCGGAAGGGACCTCCAAAGGTCATCTAGTCCGACCTCCCCGCAGTCAGCAGGGACACCCCCAACTAGACCAGGTTGCCCAGGGCCTCGTCGAGCCTCTCCTTGAATATCTCCAGGGATGGGGCCTCAACCACCTCCCTGGGCAACCTGTTCCAGTGCTCCACTACCCTCACAGTAAAGAACCCCCTTCTAATCTCCAATCTAAATCTGTTCCCCTCCAGCTTGAAGCCATTTCCCCTCGTCCTGTCACTACAGGCCTTTCTAAACAGACTCTCCCCAGCCTTCCTGTAGGCTCCCTTCAGGTACTGGAAGGCTGCTATTAGGCCTCCCCGGAGCCTCCTCTTCTCCAGGCTGAACAACCCCAGTTCCTTCAGCCTGTCCTTGTAGCAGAGGTGCTCCATCCCCTTGATCATCCTTGTGGCCCTCCTCTGGACCCTCTCCATCAGGTCCATGTCCTTCTTGTATTGAGGGCTCCAGACCTGCACACAGTACTCCAGGTGAGGTCTCACCAGAGCAGAGTAAAGTGGAAGAATTACCTCTCTGGACCTGCTGGCAACGCTTCTTTTGATGCAGCCCAGGATGCGATTGGCCTTCTGGGCTGCAGCTGCACACTGCCTGCTCATGTCCAGCTTCTCGTCCACCAGCACCCCCAAGTCCCTTTCCTCAGGGCTGCTTTCCAACACCTCACCCCCTAGTTTGTATTGGTGGCGAGGATTGTTCCGGCCCAGGTGCAGAACCTTGCACTTGCTCTTGTTGAACCTCATGTTGAATATAACTAATGAAGTATTTTAGACATAGACGTATCACTGCTCAGTTGCATCATCTGCCTACAAACTGCATTAAGGTGGGGGAAAAAGACACACAGAAGCACATCCTCTGGAAAATCATCTGAGGCCTTGAAGCTTAGGTAAGTCCTTTTGGTCATTGACAAATTCGTGTGTTGAACATCATTAGGATGGCCAACATTAGCCAGTGAAGAGGGCAAATGAGGCCTTTGCAAAAGCAAAGACAGCTATTGAAGAATGATCCCTAGTGTTTCCAGATTGCTAAATCACCACATGGCAATTTCGTGGGCAACACAAGGTGGCAGAAGTATAGCATCTCTCCAAATCTTTGTATTTCTGGAAAAATGGATGATCCTAACTGGCCCTATGTCTGTAAAATCATCTCTGAATATCAATCTCCTTGTAGCAATAGAAGAACATTTGTCTTTAAACTTCAAAATATATTAAAAAAAAAATGAACCTCAAAGTAGGCCCATGTAGTCATGGCAATATTTAGGAATGCTGAATATTTCTATCCCTCTAATAAACAAGGTTTGCTTGTCCCAGCGGGACACCTGGAACGTGAGACATCACAAATCTGTGTTGTGTTACATGAAAAACATCTTCAAAGTCCAAGGAACACTTGAGTGAATATCTGAAAGACAAAACAGACCGTATTTGTGCAAGTAGCACAAATGTAAAAACATTTATGAAATTTTCTTACATATATTTGCATTTTCTGCATTCTGTCTTGCCTACCCAGAGCAAAGGTCTTGTTTTGCTGTAAACTTATGTTCAGCTTGCTGTGATATGTGAGCTTGCCACAGATGTGAAAAGAGGAATTTGTAGCTGAAGAAAGTTATCGCTCTTTATCAAAGCAGATTTCCCCTTCCACTCACTCAAATCAAGAGTTATGAGCCCATTCCATGTATCTGATCTTCCCCATCCCAGCTGGTGCGTGTGTTGCATTGCCCTCTGCTGCTTGCCTTATGTTTGTCCCGCCAAGGAACACCTGCTCTAAAACGATGATGCAAGTGTCTGTACTCCTGGTAAATAGCAAGACTCTCTGCTCACTCTTTCTGTAGATCTCCATGTATTTGGAGAAGACTAAAAGATCCTCATGTGGGTTTTAAGATTCAAACTTGAGGGAAGGACAATCCTGAGAATCTCATCAATAGGTAAGATGGGAAAGCTGTTTCAGTTTCCTGTTGTGCTGAACTTCCCAGGGCACGTCGGGAAGTGACTTACAGCTGGTAACACACAGTTGAAACGAAGCTAGCACTGGCCATTTACTTCTGCTCTTCAATCAGGCAGTCTGCATGATAGTTAGAGCTTTTAAGCATGCACAGTAACTCTTCCCAGTCCTGGAGTGTCATAGTTAGATGGAATATCCCAAAGATTAAAGGCTGCTCAAGTACTTACTAGTAAAAGCGGCTACCACATAAAGCCATAAGATTTTTGTTGCTTCCTTGCTTATTATACTGGCATCTATAGTTGAATGGTGCATTTCAAAATAATTTCATCTCTCTGATGGATTTGGGGTGCAATCTTGCAGAAAGTCAGAGACTACAGGAGTTTTGAAGACCTGATTCTTCTTTTCTTACAGAAATCTTATTTCCATCCTCAGTTAAATGGGACGCAACGTGGAGCTGCTCCTGAAAGGATCCAGCTTGTTCTTTCTTTTTGCTCAGATTAGCATTCATGTAGCTGCAGGATGAACCAGTCTAGGGACTGACTTGGTCAAAAACCAATTCTTCCCTCAAGTTTTTATTTTGTTATTATTCATTTAATAAGACAAAATAAAATAAAGTAAAATAAAGTAAATGTTTAAAATTACAAAGACATATCTTGGTTATGTATCTTGAACCACTTGCATTTATACATGAACGGTTAACTATTTAATTCCTATAAATGTAAATTTTAGAAGGATAAATAAAATAGTCTTTCCAATGATTAATACCATATTGTTTGAGAGGTATGTTAGACACCTTGTTAGAGACTAAGGCATTTATAAAATTCATACTTTATAGTAAAAAAAGTCCCCTGCTATATCACATATAAACATTTCTGAAATATTACTTCAATTTTCACATATGTGTATCTCTTTACTGAACCCAAATAAGTATTGTTTTTATTCTTACAGCTAAGAGTGTTGCTGGCCTAGATATAAGGGTGAGGATTATTCTCAAGCAGCACAAAGTATATGACGATTACCTCAATCTGCCAAAGTTTTTACCTGGAACTAGTATACTGCAGCACGTACCCCAGATCAGCTCACTGTGGTAAGTTCTGTTTGGCATTGCTTGATTATGTCCATGACAGAAAATGTTTATTGCCACTTCCCTGATGGCTACAAAATGGAGGTATCATTTCTGAGTAATTTATTTTGCCTGAAGAATGGAGTAAGTTTTGTCTTCTAAATGACTTTTTTAAACAAAATGGTAAAGGAACCATTTGATTTAGTATTTTGCAGTACAGAGAATGGCTTGCCTGTGCTTAGCATCTCCTGTGATTCTGTTACTTCTAAAGTGGAAGAAGTGCTTACGAAATGTCACATACCTGTCCTGCTGTTCAATTTGTCCTCACAGAGGAGGTCTTTCCAATCTCACAAAGGTATTGTGAAAAACCATTTATCAGCACGTGCAGAGCTTTGAGATGCTTGGAAATAATAGTAAGTCCTTTTTTTAAAGATATTTTTAAATATCAAAATAGGGATTGAATTATAGCTTTATATTTCGGCACATACAGCAGGAAAGAAGCCTTTTAAGTAAAAGAATTTGTTTATACTCTGAAAATAGCAATTTGTAGACCTACTGCCTTCCAGTGGACTGTTTCAAGTCCTATTCAAACCAACGGCATGACTCCCTGTTTTCTAAAGCACTTGCCTCAGGGCTCAGGAGAGTCTCACAAATGCAGGTGATGTGTTGGATGCTGCACATGACTCAGAGCTAACTGAAATTCAATAAGGAATGACTGCATTCAATACCACTCTGCAGGTAATATCACAGAAGGGAAGAGAGAGGTCCCTCTTGACCACACACACCTGAGGGGGCTCAAGTGCGCTATTTCTAACCAACAAGAGCTAACACATCTAGTGTTTGTGAGCCATGCATGCATATGAGCCAAAAACCCAATAAAAACCCAGCAATAACACACTTTTCTCCTTAAATGCCTTCCAGTTCATCAGCAGCGTGGGTTATAAGGGTGTGGGAATATCACAAAGAACCTTCTCTCTGGTAGTAATTATATTGCCTCTGATCTCACGCAGTGCCTCAGTAATCTGTCCCTGTACTCAGCCTCCCTGTGATTTGGGATGCCGAGGGCTGTCCAACTTGTCTGAGAATGGGAATGAGGAGTTATTTTCAAGTTTCAGATACTTTTAAGGTGTGTGGTTTATCTGAAGTGTGACTTCAATGCATGAAGCTATGATAAATCTCAAAGAACATCACAAGCAATAATTGTGATTAGAGCCTAAAACCAAGCACATTTTTCTGGGGAAAGGCTTTGAGCAAAAGCTCATTTTAAATACATACCTACCCCATGTGGCTTTTGAAGAATGACAATATGCTATCACAGCAACAAGGAGCCACTGTGACTACTTTCCTTAACAACTGTGTTTTTGTATTTTTTGATGGAACTCACATACAAAGATTAGATTCTAGTTTCGGTATTATGGTTACTTGAAGTGTCTTTTGGGAAGGAGTGCTGCAAATACCTGCGGAAAACAAAAAGTATTTGGCTTCTATTATGTAAGGTATTTCACATAAGGATAAATCACCAAGGCTCTTCACTTTTTTTTTTTCTTTTTTGCATATTGATATTTGTGAAGTCACCCTTTCTTAGAACAAGTAGTTAAAAGCAGTTTTCTTTACTGTGAGGGTTGATCCTGCCCCTTGTTAATTTCTAATACATGGGGACTTACAGGGAGGTCCAAAGAAGACTTTAGATTGACCAGAGATGCTTAACTGATCAGACACAGAAGAACTGTGAGCAGAGCACATCTTCACATCTGGACAGAGAAAGATGAAGGCCTTGTACCTTAGACATGGCCAGGGTTAGATGCTGCTGAAGGAGTGTTTGTCAGATTTCAGGTTTTGCACTCATGTCCTTATCTTTGTCATTTCCCACACTTTGAGCTGTCATTTTACTGGTTATTTAAAAACAAGTTTGTTCCTTCTCTCTTCCCAGTCTTACTGAAAGTTATGAAATATCTTGAAGTTGGAAGTAACAGCTCGTCTTGACAGCCCGAGTGCTTTTCTTCCTCCTTTTGTCTCTCATGCTCTCCTGTGGAGTCACTAAGCCACTAGAGAAGGAAAACAAGGGGACCTCCAGTTGCAAGCAGCAACACTTTGGAAGCAGGAAACAAAGGAAACACAGCAGAAAGGAAAGTAGGAAAAAGAATCCCCCCATTGTTGTAGCTGATTCTGTAGTTAACTGAATTTTTTTTTCTTTTTTATTTTCCCTTCTTTTTTTTTTTTTTCACCATGTCTGTGCACGCAACTTCACAGGTTCATTTTGGAACCACTAATGATTCAGAAGCAAACTTCAGCGAATTAACTTCAAAAAAATAAGCAGGTAGGCCAGTGATGTTAAGAGGATAATTGAGAGCTGTGTTTTCGGCAATTAACAGATTGAAAGGAGATGGATGGAGCTTGGTTTAAAAAAAGAACAGTAACAAAAAAGCTGTGATGTTATGGCTGGTGTTATTTAATTATTTCGAAGTTAACAATGCAAAATGAGGGTACACTAAATATAAGCCCTCAATTGTCAAGCCTGTCCTGATCTACTTGTGCTGGAAAACCTAAAATCAACGGGAATGAATCCTAGCAGTTACTTCCAAAGGAGAACTGGGTATAAGAAAGGAGGGCAACGTGCTTTAAAAGACAATACAACACAAACTAACGCAATCCGAGCAAAAAAAAAAAAAAAAAAAAAAAAAAAGCAAGGTTTGTTTTCTTGGCTGCCTGCATCCTGAGCTCACTTTAAATGACAGGCTTCCCTTCTCTCTGCATTTCAATTAGACTGTGCCAATGGGCAAGTGGGGAAAGGAATATTAATGAGCCATCCTCGGCGGAGGGTGGGAGCCGGGCGCTGGCAGTTCTTCACTCCCCGAAAGGGCGCAGAGGGGTTGTTCGGGCTATGCCCTACCAACCCACCCCCTGCTTAACAAGAGGTGATTAAAAGGCTGACGGAAAACGCGGTGCCTCGTTCTTTCCCCCCCTCCTTCTGTTTACCCTTCGCGCAGCGGGGCGAAGTTACCGCGCCCGCGGAACATCCCACCACCCCCCCGTTATCCCCAGCAAGGAGCAGGGTGACTCGCATCCTCCCTACCGGCCCCGACACCACCCCCGCGGAGCAGGACCAGCAGCATCAGCATCAGCAGCACCGCGCCCGGCGGAGCCTCCGCCTCCGCGTACCGCCACCAGCGCGCGCGCGCGCGCTCCCCCCCCACCCCGGGCTCGCTCTCGCCGCCGCCGGCGCCCTCCGGTCCCTCCATCCCTTCCCTCCTTCCCCCCCTCCCTTCCCGCCCCCATCCCTTTCCCCGCTCCCAGGTAGGGGTCCCCGGGGCTCCGCTGCGGTCGGCAAGTTGTCGCCCTGCGGGGAGGAGAGGGCTTCCACCACCTCCTCCTCATCATCCTCCTCTGTTTTTATGCTTAGGGTTTTTTGGTTTTTCTTTTTTTATTATTATTATCTTTTTTTTTTTTTTAATTATTTATTTTTTTTTTGTTCCTTATCGTCTTGGGGCTTACGGCAAAGGAAAAGCATCTGATGCGTCTGCTCACATGCCACTTTTGATCATACGTTGCCTCTTTGCACAGAGCAGGATCGTTGGGAAAGATGGAGATACCCTAAGTTGCTAGGAGTGAAAAGTGCTGCAGAAAGCCAGTGGTTTTTCCTTTCTCCACTGAAGTGACATATTTTTTTCCTCGGGTTAAGTTGAAAGCACTGCTTGGCCGAGACTGACTGTAGCTGAGAGCGGGTTTGTGTTTTTCTTGCACGGTTAGGTTTTGCGAAGAGCAGCGATGAAGAGGAAGCTGGCACTCTCCGAGATGCAGTTGGTTCTCCTCGTTTTATTGGTGTGGCTACCAACAAGGTGAGAGGACGTTTAATTTTGTCGTTCAGTGCAAACATGTCTGTTACGATCTGCTAAGGAGAAGCTTGTGTGAGAGGTTATAAGAGTATAGTATGTAGTAATGTAATGTAATGAAAAAATCTTTCTTAGCTGTCTGAATGCAGTATTACATAGTTTCCAGAGCAGATGTACTAGAAGGTGGTCTAGGGACCCTGTAAGCCTACTCTCTTGCCCTTAAACGTTTTATGTTTTGACGTTGTATTTCACCATTAAAAAAATAATTGCTTTAAATGCCTTATTGACTCTTAAAGATTTACTGGAGTTACTGTATCACTGTGATTCTGTAGAATGCACAACAGTTAAGATGGAGAAACAGATTATCGTGAAGTCAAATAGTAAATCACAGTCTCTAAAATAATGCTCGCATATTTTTTAATACGGGCATGCCTTCTTTTTTTTTTGGTCATTTTTTTTGGTCAACATAACAATTCAAAATGATGCTTAAGCTTTAAACCTCTAGGTGGAGATAGCAGACAACTCCACAATCACATATAATAATAGCCTCATTTATTAATCAACTTTTCTTATGTTGTTTAAAGTTCTCCATTTCAAAAGTGACAACATAAGAGAAAGTAATTTTTATCTCGTAATAGTTTTGTGTTGCTCACCGTGCCTAAACATGCAGTTAATTGTAGTTTGTAACTTCTGTTTATTTGCTTTGGTTCTGACTGCAGTAGGTCTTGCCCTAATATGGTAAGGACCATAAGCTAAATAATGCAAGTTTCCCATGATTTTAAAAGCCTGCATTTTATTTTTGTCTAATTCCTAGTAAACGTAATATTTCCTGAAACTATGTTTCCTATTCCACTTTACGCTTAACAATGGTGCAATATTAGTTGAGTCACAGTGGGCCAGATCCTGCAAACCCTACTCAAGTGAGTAATCTCACTGACGTCAAAGAGACTACATGCGTAATTAAGGAGTTTATGCCTGAGTAAAGTTTGCAGGATTCAACCCTAATTTGATATAATTGTATGATCTATTTTTTTAGTGGTATCTTGAGTTCAAAAAAACTGTTGTATCTCAAAAAGAAGCTTAAAAATGGCAGAGACTGACAGTACGCAAATATATGCTAATGAGAAATGAGCCATCCAGTAATTAAAATTAAGAAGAAACTCACACATCCGTAAAATAATGCATGACGTTTTGGTATGTTTTTTATAAGTTATCTGATTTTGGCCGATTCTATGGTTTGTGTGATGGAAAGCACAGACTGCAATGATTTACATTTAAATACTTCCTCCATGCTGTTGAATTGGGTACCAACATAAAACTCTGTCTTTAATCATTTTATAGCTTGCTTTAGAGAAAATGTCACCCAAACCTACTTTTGATTTGGAGGAGGAAGAAAACATGCTTGTTTTTATGGCATTCGGAAAGCCTCGATCAAGTAGTTCATTTAGAGATGATAAATAAACATTTCAGGTTAAAGATTTACATGGCTGAAAAAGGCTGAAATGATAATGCCTGTAGCGTATGATGCTTTACTTCCTTGGTACTAATATTCCGGTATTAAGTAGGTAAGACTGATGAGCTTCTGCATTTCACATGCTTGGTGCTTAAAATTGTGGGTACAGTAACATTCACATGTGCCAGGCTTTCTGCATGGGAGTGTTTCCCCAGCACACCACCCCCTTGGTCGGGGTGTCCAGGTCTGGGAGGACTGTTCCTCACCACAGCCAGCTGGGCAGCAGATTTGTGCTCCAGCCCCTGGTGTTTTCCACCGAGATATGACCCATAAAGGCTGTAACATCTCATTCTTTATTGGGGAAGTTTGAAACAATCGATGATCTGTAGATTCTTCTTGACGTTTCATTTATGATATTTTTTTTCCTATCCAACTTTGGTTTGCCTGCGTCTAGTGGAACAGCAGATAGTGCTTTTTATAACAAAATAGCATTTTAGAGACATGAAGGCTGTCCACAGCTAGCTTGCTAGTCAGCATCGATGTTCCCACCCACCAAACACTGACATCAGAGGACTCCCTGAGCATGATCGCTGGAGTTTTCCCTCATGTTCCTTCCTCTGGTCATGTACGTTACATGACCATTGGGTGGAAGCATATCCACAGGATTTATCCAGAGATCGGGTATACCTAAGTGAGGACCGATAGGATAAAGCTGGAAGGAGACAGATTTGTGTGTGGGAACTGGGGTTATCAGTCCGGGAGTGACATGCCACCCAGCCCCGGGAAGATCTTTTAGGCTTTTGCACCTGCACCAAATGTGTTAGTGGAGCCTGAAGGAGCACTTGGGGTGATGCAATGTTGACTAGAAGCAGAGGCTACCAGAAAATGAATTCCTAGAAATTTTAAACAGTGTACCATCAACTCTTGCATTTCTGAACATATTATATATAAATTGTCTATTCATATACTTTTAACTGCACCTTTCCTGGTAGAGGGCAGCAAGTTAAATATTCAAGGCCAGCCTGCAACAGCTGCATGTTGAGTGTACATTAAAACATATCTAGCACTTTCTAAAATGTAAAATGTCCATTTAGATCAGTGCTGGCTGACTCCCTGGAAGACGAAGCTAAGAATAACATCACCATCTTTACAAGAATTCTAGACAGACTTCTGGATGGTTATGATAATCGTCTCAGACCTGGATTAGGAGGTAATAAAAACAATTAAAGATTGATTTTTAAAAAATCAGTTTTAATGTTCAGATTTTATGCAGTGATATTCTTCCTTCAGGGTTGGTTTTTTTTTTCTCCTAACAACTGGTATGTATCTTGATAAATTATTTATAACTCTATATTCACCCAGCTGAATCATTTGAAGTTTGAGGAAGATAACATCTATGAATGGAAAGGAGGCACTTTCACACATTTATCTTAAGTAAAAAGAAAAAAAAAATCTGGTGATTTAACATAGTAAACCAGAATGAGAACAAAAATAACATCTAAAGCTGTTATTCCAGTCAGGGAATTTTGGTTGAGCAAGGAATGCAGGCTTGATTGCCTGCAATGCGATGAGTCTATGTTTTCAGAAATCTGCACAAGTGTTTTGTGTGGTGTGTATAAAATCTACATTTTAGATTCATTCCTTGTCCCAGTAAATGCAATGGGAATGTTGTATTTTTGACTTCCTTGGAATGAGGGTTTCCCTGATAATTAGCAATTTTTTTTTCTGAATAACTTGCATGCACTTGGGCATTAAAAAAAAAAAAAAAGGGAATATTGGAGGACAGAGGTCACTGGACTCTTGTGCCATGACTGTCAGTTATTTTTAAAAATGCCAGTTCACATTTTCATTTTAAAGCTGTATGCCAGCTCATGTAAGTATGTAATCAAGAAATTTAAATAATTTGTTTGGTGTTTGAAGTATCCCTGTGCAAAAAGATCTCTGTGGTATGGGGAGGGGCAGAATATCCTGGTTTTGAGAAAATATTATCTACTATTATTGTTTATCTGCTATTTATACTATCTAACATAACTATTTACATATCTAATATGACACTGTTATTATTATTATTAGTACCAGTTTTGGTAATTGTAATTTTCAACCTGGAGACTGTTTCAGCTTGCTAAAACTAATTCTAGTGCAAAATCCCAGGAAGCCATTCCTGTTCCTGTTGATTTCAGTAAGACCTGGCCCAAAGCTAGAGACCTGCCCTAACTTCCATGGAAATTCATCTAACAACAACTCCATTTGATCAAATTGGAAATTAGTTAAAGCTCACAGTTTTTAGCCAACACTCTTCCAATCTGACCTGTGGCTCTGCTGCTGTTCTGGTTCTGGAGAATCTTGGCTTGCATCTGACACAGCATAAAGTGGGAGCTGGTGCTGGCTGGAAGCAGCTTTCTCATTATACATTAATCTTAACTTAGGCTATCTTTTCATTTCCATTTCTGGCCTCTGTACAAGTGGAGACTTGTGAAATACTTTATAGTTAAAGGCTTTTTAATTTAGATGATCCATAAAGTGAGAAATAGAGAACTGTTGATGTGAGAATTTATACAGTGATGTTTTTTTTTACATGGAGATTCAAGTTTTTTTGCAAAATGCCCAAATATAAGAATTTAGACATAGTATAAACATACAGTTCCTTGCAGGTGACTTACAGAAATATTTCATATCACAAAGCTGGTGTTTAATTGGAAGGCCTTATAAAATCATAGGTTTTATTAGAAAAATAATGAAAAATCCTTCTCTTGTTTACAAAAAGGAATGTGCTAGTTAAT
Source organism: Calidris pugnax (assembly GCF_001431845.1). Lineage (NCBI taxonomy): Eukaryota > Metazoa > Chordata > Aves > Charadriiformes > Scolopacidae > Calidris > Calidris pugnax. Next base: position 1,073,760 of record NW_015092240.1, on the reverse strand, counting down.
GAGAGCAGTCTGCAGTTCCTTTTCATATCATGCATTCTTTTTAATATTGAAATTTATATTGCTGAAAATATGAATTTCAAAAATTATTTTTCAAACAGATTTTTATTTTGGATTTTCTATTAAATCTGCTTCAAAATAAATCCCTCTTTTTCTTTGCCAAGCCTCCTAGGTAATTAAAGTATACTCTGGGAGCATAAAAATTAAAGAATTAACATCTGTTTGATATTGGCATACATGGCAATCAACCCAGGCAGAACATGTGTGAAATGAAACTATGTCATGCATATTAAACCGTGATGATTCATGATACATTAATCTTAATCTGCAAGAGTACTTCAGTTGTGGATGGACAGATTCTTATAGTTTAAAAGAAAGCTTGTAAAAGCCAGTTATGATAATCCATGGTACGAAAAATACCAAACAATGCTTTTGTACATAATGCTTAGTAATTATGGAGTTTCATATTTCAGGAATTCTGTAGCACTTCATTCCTTTTACTCTACTAAACTGTACTCTGAAAAGAAAAATTGAAATCATTCATCTTTCTTTTTTTTTTTTTTCTTAAACTCTATGTGCCTCATGAGTCCTGATAGTTTCTAAAAGTGTTTTTGCATAGACTACTGCATTTTGGTCATGCCACATGTCATTAATTTAATATATTCAGTCTCAGTTCTCTTCCACTTGCATTTACATGAATCTGAAATAATTTAGTTGAAGCCAGTAGAGCATTTACTTTGGCACAGCAGCTTGCATTATCCTGCTACACTACTATGACGGAGATCGCAATCTGGCCTGACGTGCTACAACACAAACAGACCGGGGTCTGAGATGGATTCTTTTAAAGTCCTCTGAAAGCAAGCCTTGTTCACCAGCCCACTTTCACCTGTTGTGAAAGACATTTTCAGAGATGTCTTACAGCAAGAAATTCAGCTCATTGTAAAGAATCATTAATCTCAAAAATGTTTTTAATAACAAAAAGTGTTAGCTTAACACTGGCATTTTAGCTAGTGATTCACCACCAACATGGAAATGTACAGGCTCCTTCAAAGACTTTATATAAATTCAACTAAGGAATTGTCTGTTTGAAAATTTGTTCTTGAATTTAGGGATAGACTTCGAATTAACTTTACTGGGAGACTTGGTGTGAGTACTTAACTGTATGTAACTTGATGCTTTACTGATATATTGATACACTTCAGAACGGAGTACTTTTTTCTGTCGACTGTTGAGGCAGCTTTAACTTTTACTGGTGATGCAGCTCTGTCATATAAACAGGTTTTGGCTGTTGGCTGTCCTACCAGCTGGGATCCTTGAAGGATGTATGAACACGATAGTGATGAAATAGCCTGCAAAATGGGTGTGGACAGAGAAAAGAAGACACTGCGCTGTCCCCTGAAGCCAGAGACATCTCATATGACTTAGATAATACCGTGACCTAGTCTGTTGATATGGATAGGCATGAGGGTATTCAAGGGGAGAGAAATTTTTCTCTGTACTCATTTTATGCTAAGTACAGGATTGCAGCTGGAACACTCTTGGCTGCACTTTCAGTTCTGACATGAACCATTTTACCCAAACACTCCATGCCATTTCTGTTTAGACATCAAAATAAATGGCAAGTTTGCTCTCAAAGTAAATTCCCTATGTCATTAGCACTAATTTGTATGAAATACAGACATGCAAATGACAAGTCATAAAGAGTTTTATTATTTATGTTTTTCTTCAAGATCATGTAGGTATTTTCTTCTATTTATTTGCTGTAATGTTTGCAAGACGCTTCAGGCAGCACTTTTCCATAAATCCTTTGATATTTTTATTAGCATATAGAAACAGAAATCCACAAAACAATGGACGCTAAACCTAAGCAAGGGACCAAAAGAGAATCATAGAATCGTAGGATGGTCCAGGCCGGAAGGGACCTCCAGAGGTCATCTAGTCCGGCCTCCCCGCAGTCAGCAGGGACACTCCCAACTAGACCAGGTTGCCCAGGGCCTCATCGAGCCTCACCTTGAGTATCTCCAGGGAAAAGGCTTCAACTACCTCCCTGGTCAACCTGTTCTAGCGTTCCACCACCCTCATAGTGAAGAACTTTTTCCTAATATCCAATCTAAATCTGCTGTTCTGGAACTTAAAGCCATTGTCCCTCGTCCTGTCACTGCAGGCCTTTGTAAACAGAATCTCCTCAGCCTTCCTGTAGGCCCCCCTCAGGTACTGGAAGGCCGTATCTTAGAAGAGTTTATATCTTCAAGTAATAACAGAATATCGAAGCTGAGATACAGATGTATGCAAATTGGGAAGGGGTTGAATTATCTGTCTGCTCCGTCTGCTTGCCTCTGCCTCATGGGCAGACATGATTAGAGGAAAAATGGGCATAGGTTAAGGTAACCCCTCTTTTAATGTGTTGTTCTTGTGTAGTAGATCTAGCAGCAAAAGCATAGATTTTTTTTTTAAATGGTAGCTTCTTTTTAAAGATAAAAAAGAGGAAGGAAGGGAGAAGGAATGTATATGGTGCTAGGATTTTGGTATTATGTTGGATACTTAGTAATCTTACCATCTCCATAAGCTATTAAGCCTGCTCCGCTTTCCCACATTTGAAATTGCTCATTTCCAGCAGCTATAGAACTTGTGTCTGTTCTGCTCTCCCAAATTTATCAAATATAATTGAATACAAGACTTAGAAAATTTAAATTTGAATTTTGAAAAAAAACACTGAGGGAAGTTACAAGGACAGAGGACTGGACTTCATAGCCTGAAGACCAGATTTTCAACTGCCTTATTGACATCGAAAACAGCTATGTAAATTTATACAATTTGAGGATCTTTCCACATGCTGTGGTCAGTCTCACCAGCTTCAGAATGGCATTCTCCCTGTAACCAAAGAGGTGAAGGTTGGTTATTAAAAAAATGAGGAAGATCAGACAGTAAGTAGGTGAAAACTAAATACCAGTGTGGTTCCATTTTTTAAAGATCCATCTCTGCTTCAAGGTGACTTTAAGATGTTCTGTTTACTTTAATCAAGAATCTCCATTGTGTTTCACTTAATAGATGTACCCAAACTTTTTCTTCCCATTTTGTAAATAAATTCAGCAGGAAAACTGAAGAGAATGGAGAGGATCATCGCTGTTTATTGCCACCAGAGAGATGGCGAGCAGTGAGCACTTGGGGGTGTGATCATTCACCTTTCAGCGCTGGGTATATTATTGCTCAGAACCGGTGTAGTAGTGTAGAGTATCAGACTCTGTGATCAAAAGTTGTATATGTGTTCACCAATATCAGCTCCATCACCAATATAATTTTTTCACAGAAAACACTTTTTTCCCCCCCTCCAGATCAAGAGATGTATATATGTATACATATATATATACACACACACAAATATATATGCATATGTGTGTGCAAATGTGTTTATCAGAGACTTATATGTCTTCAGTTGCCAGGAAACGAGGCCATGATCATATGCTGATAAGCCAGAATATGTTAAACTTAGGGCAGTATATTTATCTATGTCTGTGATTCAGAGTTTTTAATCAGCTTTAGAAGAATTTGTAGCACTAGCTGGGTGTTCAAAACTTAGCGGGGTTTGTCAGCCTCACCATGCTTGAAACATATTCAGAGTATCCTAAAAGAAGGTCCTTCAACTATTTTTGCTCCAAAACAGTACAGGAAAGTTTTCACTACTCTTTTTAAAGGAAAAAAAGTGCAGTTCCTCTGCTCAGTTCTGATTGCTTCCTTGGCCCTTCTTTGCTCCAACTTGGTCTTTTGGAAATGGTAATATCTCCCTGCCGGTGCTGGTGCAGAGAAATTCAGAGCAGCTCTTGCATTTACTGAAAGCCTGCTATCTATGTAGTTATGCTGGGATACAAAGGAGCAAACTATTGTATGCTCTTGGGCATACCTGGAAGGGTCACATGGAATCTGGCCATAATAGTACTTTCAGAGGAGTCAGCGAGAACCTCAGATTAATTTATGGTAGAGCTGTGGATAATATATATTGGCAAAAAGCATCCCTTGTAAAAAATGGAAAAGCAATAGAGAGGAGGATATGAAAATCTCATTTAATTAGTTATCCAGGGCATGCAGATGGTGCTGAAATCCAAGAACAGAACTAACTCAGTAGTTATAAGCATTCTAGGGAATGAATCATTAGGCAAGTGGAAGGATAAAAAAGCCGTCAGAAATTGTTGTGATACTGAAGAACAAACCAGTAAAAATGATGTAGGATAGGATAGTGGCTGAAGAGCTAAACAAAGCTTATTTGTTTATTTATTGGTTGATTCATTGAAAGCTTGTGGATAAGTCAATAGTGAAGATATATATAAAAAAAATCAATGTTACAGCTGCGCAGAGTATTGCAATCAGGGAAAGTGTTGCACTCTGCAAAGTGGCAAAATGCTATGCTTCACCACAGTTAACAAAAATCTGAGTACTTTACTGTACAGTTTGTATGCCTATAAAGGAGCTTGTCTGGGAGGATCTCCCAGTTCACTGAACATGTATATTCAGTTCGTTTGTGGGTGTTTTTTTTTCCTGGCAAAGCATCAGCATTTGCTTCTAATGCTAGAAATACTGCTGATGACACCAAGGCTGAATTAAGGCTTTGCTTACTTTTATCTCAGCTACAAGGAGGATGTGAAAGCAGATACTGCAGATTTCTGTGGAGCTTATTGGAGCTCATTGTAAATCAGGCTGATGGGATGATTTAATTTTTCAGCCAGATTTGATGGGCTAAGACAAACATCGCCCTTTTCTAGCGTTACATTTATTCTGGGTTATTTAGAAACTGGTTGAAAAATAGTGGCCCTGCTGATATCCAAGGTATTCTGCTGTTGACTGCTTCCCACTGAGGCCTTTATCATGTTACATAAATCTTGCAACGAGTTTGCTATCTGAAACATAGAGCTGCTTCTCACTCAGGCTGACTAATAGCCAACTATCAAAGGACTGCAATATTATAGTTCCAAAATTTTTATTACCCTTGTGAAATGATACAATTTGTGTAATGCCACCTGAATTGGAAATATAATTATTATTTAAATAATCTAAGTCCGAAACGTTTTCAGAAATATTTAAGCGCATTAGAAATTCATCCAGGGTATCTTTGGGGGATTTTAATGGATTTCATGGATTTTTAGTAGTGGATTTTAACCAACCAAAAAAGTGAATTTAAAATGTAGAAATCAATGTATATGTTGCTTAAAATGAAAAAAATGTTAGTCGTTCTGTAGCAACAAAGACACGTTTTGTAATGCAAATTTAATAGTATTCTGGGTTACACTAAAAGGTGTGCTTATAAACAGTATCAGGGAAATTCTTTAGTGGTTACTGCTGTGATGTAACCATAGTTTACTCAGTTTCGCAAATTCTTTACATGAGACACACAGAAAGTTACATTTAAAATCTTTTCTTTAGTAAGGTATACCAAAAAAAGAGTGCGAAGAATGTAAGAAGGAAGCTATAGAGATCTCTGATTCAATTGTGTAATCACCTAAAGGTATTACGTTTTGTTGAAGAACTATTAAACCAGCAGTTAATAAAAGCATTGATGCTCTTAGAATTTTTGGGTTTAGATATATAGGACACAGACGATACTCAGAATACGCTGTCCTTCACAGAGCTGGAAAAATGGACCTTAGGAGTATGTTTGATTTAAGAAAAAATAGTAGTTATATCATACTGTGATATGAGTCGGCATCATTGTTCTAGTGATATTGATTTCTGCTCGTGTGGCAGGAACCAATATTTAAGCAAGTAGTCATGCATAACTTGCAAGACAATTCACTCACAAGTTTTGATATTTTATTTTTAGTGGAAACTCCTTCAGCTTCTTTGTGTAGAAAAAGTTGGGTTTTTTTTAACCTTAGTTCTTGCAGCCTCTAATGGCAAATATATATTTAATATATATTTAAGTATATTTTCTGTATTTTAGCACCGCATAAATAAAAACTGCCATTAGACACACCTCTTACTATGTATTTATATCCTGCATAACAGGCTTCTACTCCATTCAAGGCCTGATTGTGGTGAAAACAATGGAACAATACCATCTTTATTTATGAGACATATGATAAAAAAAATTAAGAAAGACTACATTTTTTCCCCCTCTTCAGCTTTACTAGGCAAGCTCATAAGTATTAGGTCAATGATGGTGATTTTCAACACAATTGCAGGGGTAATGGTTGCTCAGAGAAGTGGTGGGGCCTCCATCTTTGTGGAGACATTTAAAATTTGTCAGATTATGTCCTGGGCAACCTGATCTGTCTTCAGAGCTGCCTCTGCTTTGGACCTTCCAAAGGGTGCTTTTTAAACTCAGTTATTCTAAGATTCTGTGACTTGAAACCAGCCAGACACTGAAATAATGGCTGAAGTTTTCCATCTTAATTGGCAACTCTGAAAAAAATAAATTTAGAATGTCACTTTTGGAAGATAAAGCTAATCAAAATACTTCTGTAAATGGAAGTTTTCTACTGCCTAAGGACAGCAGAATGCACAGTGTTGTACAACTCTTGAGCTTATTAGTCATAAACAATCCACTGTGATGAATGCAAGATTTGGGGTAAATAGGAAAGGTCTGGAAAAATACAACGGACGTACCTTTTTATGGTCTTTTCCCTGTATTTCCTAGCATTTAGAAGTAGCTGGGACTTGACTAATTGACTACAAGTGACTAGTCACATTTTTTTGTACTGTCACAATAACCTGGAGTTCTGAAAAGGGTTACATGTGGGAAAAGACAGTATTTTAAAGGGGACGGACTGTATTTCATTGGATTATTCCCAGTTTACCTGATCATCATTAGATGGGCAGCATACAGGGAACTGGAAAGCTGTACAACAATGCGTATCCTAGAACTCAACTCCTCCTCAGGAAGCACCCAGGAACCTCCAAACCCTGCCCTTCTCAAGTGTCCTGATGGAGGTCTTCCTTTTTTCTTCTTCTTTTTTTTTCATATTATTATTTTTTTTGTGTGTGTGGTATAAAACCTAGACTTATCTTACCCTTCTCCCAGGTACAGCTCCTTACATCCAGCTGCCTGAAGGATTTCATATCTAGTGAAACTGGACTGGGGAGGTTGAAATGATGCGAAGGCAGGCTGTGGGTAGGTAGAAAGCAAAGATCCTTCTCTGCCAACAGATTGTACGTCCTTCATTTTGTGCCAGTACAATTTTGTTGGTGGTGTTGAGTGGTCTGAGATAGATCTGTTTCTTCTGGCAGTACTCCTGACTACATGTTCCTGCTTCTGTTTTCCTGGAGTGCCACCATCTCATGACCATTTTTAACAGTAACCTTTTCAATGCACAATCTAGTGCATCCAATTTCTAGAATTAGTAGCGTGTAGAGAGAGAGGTATTTTATCAACAAGGATCATGCAGAAGGACACTGTAATTGCCTGTACATTAAAACTGCATCTACTTTGCTTTTTACAGTATTTTGGTCTGTATTAATTGTTGGTATTAGTAGCTCTTATTATTGACTAAAAGTAGTATCTAACAGTAGCTGCTAGAGTCTCCAAGAAACAGATACCAAGCTGAACATACTGTTTTTCAGTAACCTAGCATTAGGGAAATACAAGCCAAGGTAAAAAACCACCATAAGCAGGGAACAGGGGAAGGAGCAGGACAGAAAAGATGGAGAGTGATAGAGGGAAACAAAATGGTGATACCAAGCATTGGCCACTTTTAAACAAGTGGCAGATTAAGGTAGCTGAATGACAGGTAGTGATAGAGGGAAACAAAATGGTGATACCAAACATTGGCCACTTCTAAACAAGTGGCAGATTAAGGTAGCTGAATGATGTTTTTTTCAAATACCCTTTGGGAACTTGAAAGTAGAATAACATATGCAGTTTTATCATTATGGTATATGCATGCATTTAAATTTCTGACATTAATGTTTTTCAGCAATGAGTCATCTGTCTCAAAAAGCAGCTATAGAGGATATATCGGATAATGTTTTGTGTCGCTGTACAATTCACCAGCCTGCTAAATTAAAGCATCGGCAGAAGATTTTGAATTAATACTGTCAAAAGTCTAATAAATTTTAATGATAAGAATCAAAGCACTTTAATATGCCAAGATTAATCTTTAAACACATTTTTATGTCTGTTTTTTTCAGGTTAATGCTCAAATTAAATTAATCACAAGCTAAAGGAAGTTTTGTTTACCACTGTCATCCTAATAATAGTTTGCTTTATAATGCCGAGTATGTCAGCACTAGTTTTCTGAAATTGTCAGTATATCAGGAAGGTATGATTCTGCTAACCTTTTGGAAGCGGTGTTGCTATTTGGGAGCTATTGGTGTGATTACTTTGTAGCACATGGCTCTAGATTTACATTCCATAATTCCTTGCCATATGTTGAAGGCTATTTAATAATTAGAGCAGTTAACTCTGTGAAAGCAGGGTAAATCAATTTCCCTCTTACGTGGGATTATTGCGCGCATCAGAGGACATGAAACATTTTAGTAAAGTTGTGTAGCTGCAGTCAGAGATTGGATTTAGTTGCATCTGACCAAATTACATTTTTTTCTAATGTCCATACATGCGTATTTGGTCCTGCATCTGCATTTCTTTTTGTTGAATCAGTAGAGATCATGCATCCTAATCTGCAGTTGGTTTGGGGAAAACACGGATGCCCCGTCTTCCGTCTGCTTCATCTGTGTTTTTTACAAACTGTAGGTTAAGTATCTTGTAATCTTTTAGTGTTATGACTAATAGAGTTGATTGCAATCCAAATTCAGTGCTATGGATGACTGACCTTCACTATGGTCTGATACATACAGTTCAAAAGAATCAGTTAAAAACTGATGTATGCTGTAAAACCTACATGTCCATTATATATATGTCATGGCTTTTCTCACAACAGTGACACTGAAAATGTATCAGAGAACTTGGAGTACTTTGCAAAAGGGGGGACTTTTATATCTGAGTAAATACATCAGGTACATGAGGGTGAAGTAACCGGGAGGTATGATTCACCATTGGTAATAGAACAGATCCATGTCTCCAAGCCCAGTACGGTGCTGTTTCACAGGTCACATAATTTCTAACACAAATTTGACTTGAGTGGAGAGGTTTATACAGAAGATATATTCCAGCTGGAAAGATTACTTCCAATTTGAAGCTCCAAATTATTTTTTTCTTGAAGTATTTATGGCTTGCATTTGTGATCTTTCATGTGAATGTAGTTTCCTGGAGTTACCTATCTGTGTTTAATGCCTTCTTCTATTTTAATTTTAAAAATTGCATGCTCTTCATCTCTTAAATACCTGAATTCCAGAAAAGTAATGTATCCTCTGACTGGAAGGTCGCCCCTTCATTAGTTCTTCTCCTCTTTGTTGGTCTCTATTGCTTGGTGCTGATTCTCTCATCCAAGAGAGGTAATTGTCTCCCAACGCATTCCTTGCTTTTTCTTTCTTGTGTCCATTCTCAGTTGTCCTAAGATGATAGGTTCTTCAGACTGTTTGTATCAGGAGACTGGGAGTGATTTGAGCCATCCTTTTCCATTCCCTCAAGTGTGTGAGCCTTTCGGCACAACAACAGAGCCGAAAGGAAAGGGAGGGAGAAGGAGAGTCTGCAGTTACGTCTAAGAATTTAGAGGTGGGTTGAAGGGACAATTCCTGTCCTGAATACTCCACCCTAGTTTTCTAGGTATTTCCTTCTGCCTGAAGTCTAAAGGCTACTGCAGATGCCTTTTTATTCTGATTATTTGAAGCAATTTATATCTTTCACAATTTATATTTTTCACAATTTATAGGCTTGCAGAATGAGGAATGAAGTCCCTCTGGATGAGAGGAAGCTGAGGAGCAGTTGTAGTGTGGAGTATATACATGATGAAAAACAGGAGTTTGAGCCTTAGATTCAATGTGGTGTTGATAAAACGCCTCTGCCATCCTGAGGGCATGCTGTGGCATTTCACAGACTGTCCTTATCAGTGTCCAAACTGTTCATTGAGTATCAAACAGTGGACTTTTTTCTACTAGATCTTTAAATGTGAACTTGGTACTGCATTGCCTTGTGTGGTATCTGAACAAAAGGGAAGATATTTCCTTCTGGAAAACTAAGTAAATAAAGATGAGAAGGAAGAAATATAAATGCCTGTTGTTTGAGATAAGGGAATGGTCACATCCTTAAAAATCCCTTTCCATCTGCTGGGTGCTAAAGAGTGTCAGAGAATTCTTTATTTTTGTACCAGGCATTTTGTCTTTAGTTGACCATAAAAAAATGAACAGATGATCTTGTTTGCTACTGCATAATATCTATTTATAAAATAACCGATTGTTTTAAAATAGTATTCTGTAGTAGATGCTGTCTGCATTTTCACAAAGCCATAGTATCTGCTTAGAAGAATATGCGCTTTAAGAAACTGGATTCTAATTAAACTCATATTAGGCATTGTTTCAAAGAAAAAACATACACTGTTTTGTATTTTCTACCTGTAAAAAAAGAAAAATAATCATGCTGTTAATTTAATACTTAAAAGCAGATTCTTGTCACAAATATATAGCCTTTACACATATAGAAGCGTGATGGGTTCTGAAAGTCCCATGGACAGCCAGAGGGGAGTTCTCTTGTCACAAGCAACCATAAAAGACAAATTTGAGGCTGCTTAATCCAAGCTCTGGGAGTATCCTGGGAGTATGTTTTAGAGGAGATTCTGGGAAACACTGCTGTCTATAAAGTAGCTTGGAGACATTCAAGTGACTCAGCTGTGGGACTTTTGAGTGCTACAGTACACTTCTTGTAGGCACATTACACAGCCTTAATCGAAGACTTTTTTATTATTAACTATATAACAGAAGAATAATTGACATCTCAGTAACATGTTAAAATGGGGTTTAAAAAAGATCGCCCCATTACTGTCCAAGCATTTTATTATTTTTTGCTCCTTTGGGGAGTACTTGTTTGATTTAAGTATTAATATGGTTCTCTGTTGGGTCAAGCCATGAACTCGTTTGTCAGGAGTCCTGTTTAGGAAGAAGCTTATTATCCATGACCATCCCACGGGTTGTCCTGGCAAACAAAAAAATTGTTAAGAATTAAAAAAAAGCAGCTTGGCAGCCAGTCTGTTTTCTGTTGTGTCTCAAACCCCATACCTCTCTTCCTCTTTTCTCTGCATTTCAGCAACCCTGGAGATAAAGGAGGTATAAAGAAAAAAGTGTACCTACCTGCTCTTGTGCATCCTGAGTATTCAGGGTGTTAACATACACGCAGCCTCCAGCTGATCTTAGTAATCCATGCTAGCTTTTTTGAGAATATTAGAGTAGTCTGGATAAACATTAATTTCCTGTACTTCATAGTTATTTCACCTGGCTTAAAATAGGAACTGCTGGCTGGTTGATAGAAGGATTAGAATGCTGTCTAGTTTTTTTGACAGTGTGTCACAATCTTCTGAAATGCTATTACAGAATTTCATACAGCATTACCTATTAAAAATATATTAGAAGCTTCTGCTACAAAAAATGCATTAAGAGTGCCTGCTAATACACAGCTCTATTAAATAAAGGCACTACCTTTTTCTGCCATTGGTTCGTGTCATGCTTGAATGCAAAGAACAAGGCTAGCAAAAGATAAAAGAACTGTAGTTCCATTTTTAATGACTGTACAATCCAGGACTTTAGTAACCAGGCACAGACAGTAAAATTAGTCCATATGAAAGGATTATAATTTTCAATGCTCTCTTGAGTCTGTTGATCTCTAGAGGAGCTCCATCAGCCTTTGGGACTTGGGAACATGTGAATTTCATACTTTGCTCTGATAGCAGTGAGCTTTGGGAAGGTGTTGACCTCTGGTGACAGTGAGTGTTTGCCACAGAAGAAGTGTGGTTTCTGTCAGCTCCAGGGTGCCAGCTCTTTTTGCCATGGCTGACCACAGAGACAGGCATTCTCCAAATGCTTCCTCTGAAGTTGGCCAGCACCAGGATGAAGCCTTTTTCACTGACTTCAGTGGGCTCTGGCATGCTACCCAAATCTTCATTAAATAATTAACAAGGGTAATAAGTGCTGTGACAGTGTCTGTTTTGGCTTAGAAAAAATAGCGTGTAGCCAAAGGGTGAAATGCTTTATGTATTCTGTATGTATTATCACAGTTCCTTGGTCATGCCAGTGTGAATTCTGCAGCCATTTCACATGTCCATGATGTGGAAGGACTTTAACCTCTGTTTTTCTTCCAGGAGATTATGAGAATTTGTTTTTTTTTTTAACATTTGGTATGCGGGAAGGTACTGAAGGAGAACTGTCTGTCATAACTTGTGCTTTTACTGATGAGTTGACATGTTTACCAGCGTAAGCCAAAGGGGCTCCTGAAATCTAACCTGGAGAAAATCTAGACTTAGTGATCTTGGTTAGAAAAGCACCGGGGCCTGTGTAAGAGGAGATGAACAAGCAAATAAGCTGGCAACTAAAAGTCAAGTGAATCAGGAGCCACTGTGCAATAAAGGCATATCTTAAGAAGCCCAGACTTGGCGACTTCATGACTGTAAAGAGAAACTTGAAGCTGCTGCTTTTTTAAAATGATAATGCTGTTATGGGGAGATACGCTCTGGAGTACAGAGCTGGTAGAGCGAGTGTATCAAATGGGATGATTTATACATGCTGTGACTTGGAATACAGCACAGAGGTTAAACCTAAAATTAGCTTAGAAGGGTAGTGCAGGAGAATTTGACAGGGTATTCCATGACTCTAAGCACTGAGGTCATAAAATTCAAATATTTAAAAATAAAGAAAAGAGAAAAAGACTTATATTCAAGATTCTAAAATAATTTGGGGGATTTTTTCTGCCTTACCTGCATGTTATAGTTCCTTTCTAATAGCACAAACCTCTAAGCAGATTAGGTGGAAATATGGTTGCATGGGAATAGTAACTCTCCCATCCATATTTGTGTGATGACACTGATTCAGATCAGTCCAAATAATTACTGCTCCACTTAATCAGTCTGCTGACTTCCATTTCCAGACTTGAGTGCTCTTGTTCTCTTTGTCTTCCTCTGTCTCATTCTTCAGACAGTGTTGGGGCAGTCTGGTTCATTTTAGCTTTATCATGCTCATCCAGTTGATCTAAACAATGCAGTAGTCCCATTTGTTACTCAGCCTCGTTATTATACACAATCTCTTTGCATCCTGATGGAAGCTGTAGTGTCTAAAGGGATAAGGTTTAGTGCTGAGGTTTTATTTTTCATTTGAATGCCATGTAGTTTTGGTTTGCTGCCAAATGTGTTGTGTTAACTAAGTTCATTTTACTTCAACCTTTTAAGTAACCCCTCTCAGTAAGATCTCATTTCTTCCAGCCAAACTCAACTATGTTTTCACTTTCATGTTTTTATTGAACATTTTGTGCAACTCCAACTAAAAATGACTCACATTTGTTGTTTATTTTAGAGCTGAATGCTATTTAATTCTTTTTCCTTTTTTCTTGGTGTGTGAGAATGTAATGAAAAGGGAACAAATTGAGATTTGGTGGATTTCACAGTACTCTGGCTTTATGGGAACAGATTTCATATTACCCATGTGTTTAGATTGCCCTTCCCAATGATTTAATTCATTCCTCCTTATTCCTATTTTCAACATTTTGTTTCTCCCTTTGTTAATTGAACTGTAGTCAAGACTACTGTTTATAATTACTCAGTTGTCTCAAATGTTTATGCAGCTAAAGCGTCCAGTTATATGAATATCTTTGCAATGAACCTGTAAATTGGAGGAATACTTTGTTTAAAAGATTGGAAAAAAATTCAGAAAGATATCTAGGTTACATAATTACTCAGTTGTCTCAAATGTTTATGCGGCTAAAGCGTCCATGTTGTATGAGTATCTTCGCAATGAACCTGTAAATTGGAGGAAAATTGGAAAAAAATTCAGAAGGATATCTAGGTTAAGTAATTGCTGTCTTAATCTCTTGGCAATTGATACCTCTGAGACTGGCTTGAGGTGCCAAAATTCTATGAAGTCCAGAGGTAATGGCTAAGAGTATCTACATGTCTTTTCTCCATGCAAAGAACCAATTAAGTTATGCACTTCTGAGTTACTTCAAACTCTCTCATGTGTTTAAGTACCATCAGGATTCAAGCTAGACACTGGTTGATTGGTTGGCCTGAGGTGATATGGGCTGCACCAGTCAGTACTGTAGCCCTCTCATCAGGGATGAAGTATGTTCTAGCTTAAACTTATTTGTTCTCTACCTGATTTGTACGAGGTATCTGAATCCGTGTGTCCTACTTTCCGACTCTGTTAACTAGACACAAGGCTTTTGATCGTTTGGGGAGAGTGGTCTCTTCCACTGAAGATGTTTTACTTCATATGTTTTCATATGTGTCAGAGCATCGACTCAAACCTGTGTTATGTACTGCTGGACTGTAAAGCTAATCACAATATTTGGCCAATCAGCCCCATACAGACTGAAGGCTTAGATTTGGCAGTGCCTACATCTCCTGGACCCCATGTATAGTGGAATTCATTGCTTTAAACAGGTCTTCTTTGTGGAACATGGGGAAAGCTAGGTATGTTGGCACACCTCGGAAATCGTGTGGGCATAGCCTTAATTTTCTGCAAAAACAGTTCATAAAGTCAATAAACTGAGTGGGGATCTGTCAAGCGAACTTATCAAGAAATGCTGAAGAGAGGCATGCAGCTGAAGCATTTTCTTACCAACACAGGTGAAACAACCAAGCTTGGGTGGGAAAACATTATTGGTCTCCACTTCATCTGTTCACATTGTTGTGCCTGCTCTAGAGCTCATGCTGTTCCTCCTTTCCTGAAAAGAGCTGTCAGAGTAGCTGATAGCCTGGGATAATGGAAACTTGTGTGAGAGACAGCACCTCACGTCAAGTGTGTGCTCAGATTTAAAGCAGAGACGTGAACACCAGTTACTGTGTGTCAGGGTCTGTCTTGACCACAAAGATGAATTTTCTAAGATAGGGCATGCTTCCTCAGTCTTTGGAAGGACTGTTCTGCTTTGTGTAAATAATTAGATATTGAGCAGAGACTTCAATTTGTGTCTGCTACATCCCATGAGTACTGCTAGGCTGTGGAATTGGTCTCTTGCTTGTTTTCTTGCTTTCCCTCTCAAAGCCTTTCTGGCCCAGTAAATTTGTAATTATTTATAGTTTGAGGAACTCGTTGGGACTTGGTTGAGAGCCAGTTCTTTAAGCTGCTTGGCAGTATCAGGGTATTTTTGCCTTAAGGTGGAAATTTAAGCAGCCAGGGAATTTTAGGTACTGACAACGTTAGACAGGAATTTGGGACTAAAGGGGATTCAGACAAATGTAAGTGCAAAATTTAGTCATTATAATCTGGACCACAGAGACATTCAGATTAACTTTTATTGATTTAAGTGGAAACTTGGAGCTTAAATAATGTTGTGGAGCTTGTCCAATATACTTAAAGAGATAATTGGGCACCAAAACCAGTCTTTAGCCCTACCCTTGAGTGACTTTCTCAAACTTGTGGAGGAAACTGTGCCTCAAATGTCACTTGTATCCAAGACTCTTGGACCCTTTGGAAATGTGTTTAATTTTGTTACCTGAAGTAAGAAGGTCTGCAAATTAAAGGTTTCTTGGTAGAGGGAGAGAGAGAAAAAAAAGTAGTAAAGATAACGCTTGTGTATGTGATCTGCACTCTTTACTTATTTGAGTGACAGTTAAACCACAAAGATGTCATAAGCATGTGAAAATTGTCTTAGTAATGTGTAAATGTAACACTCAGCACAAAGAGAACTTTTAAATTTTCTGTTTTCTGGAAAGCAGCAAACTGTTAACTGGAAGCAGTGCTCTTACAGTTTGAACCAGTGTCTTTTACATACAGGACAAATCTGAGTAATTAAATGGCTGTGGAGATATATGACATTATTTGAGCTGCAGATATGCCTGCACTTCATTCTGTGCACATTTTGTGGGTAACCTACACCTAAAAAGATGTTAACTTGGCTAAAAACATATCTGAAAATGTTTTACCAAGTCTTATCTTTGCTACAGAAGAAAAGGATGTTGACGTTTAAGCTAATATTTTTTTTTTCTAGCTTAATGTGTGTTTTTTTAATGGTCACAGTGTCCCACTTGACCCTAAAGATACTCCAACTTTTAACTGAAGTTTTGTATTACAGTAATTTCTCTCTCAACTTTATACTTTCCTGCAATTTCAGAATAATAAATACCACTTTTCTGAAATAAAAAATTCCAGTTACAGATTTGGCTTGTACACAGGACCAGGTATTCAGTTAGTCTAAATGACATAATGATATTTATTTCAAGAGTACAGTATTGCTTCATGAGTTCTGTGTGGGCCTTTGGTGGATCTCTGATAGTCTTTTCATGGAGCTATCTAATTAGAATATGATATAATATCTGTTAATAGATATTAGCTCTTCAGAGGGAAATCAGTTGGGGTCTGTTAGCTTACTGGCTTTCAATTCCTGTGTCTTTCTCCAGACTATTTTCTCCAGAATATATTCTTGTTTCAGTCGATATTGTGAGAGATCAAGTGGAGTGCCTGATTCAGGTCTCATTTAAACCAAAGAGAATCAAGAGAGCAACTGTTAACAGTAACATTTACAGGTATTACTAGGTCTTACTGGTAAGCTTACTCTACATATGCTTCATTAAAGGTGGAGATTTGAAAGAGAATTTTATGGCTTATATTAAGAAATTGTCTTGCCAATAGACGAAGGATAGAGGGAGGCTATTGGAAACGAAGCACTGGTGTCATGGAGGGAAGTGAATTAGTTTCTTCTCACAGTTGGCTTTAATTTACAAATTGGAAGTTTATTTATGTAGGCACATGTGGCTTTGAAACTGTTGTGATTTAGCAGTGGATAATGAATGAAGATGCTGAGTAGCTGGATAGATAAAACTGTCACATAAAGCACCAAAACCAAACATAAAGAAGAACTGGCAGAGCAGTATTTTGAAATATCTGCATTCCTATGGATTTTGCTGCTCTTATGACTCCACGTCGCCTGACCTCCTCTGATCCCCATTCCCTGCCAGCCAGAGAGTGTCTTGAGCTGTCAACAGACACACTAAGGAGCTTGTCAGATAAGGGCAGCATGTTGAGTTGGAACAGCGTTTGATGGATTAAGACCCTGGCTGTTTCACCTGTGCAATTCCTGACTTGTATTATGAATGACAATTTCAAAGCCTTTGGGCAACATTGCCAAGCATGCCCTTAGAGACCATATTACAATGTCAGAACAATGTCAATTCCAGTTAAATAATTTTTTATAGCAAAATAATTAAAGTAACATCAAGCTTTTGACAGCATTTCCACAAAACCTCAGAAATCCTCAGCTTAGGCTCCCACAGCACTGCAACTTGACCTCCTTTTTTATTTTTTTTGTCAACATAATTAAGGAACAGTATTTTATTTTCACATTTTTTGCATGCTGTAGCAGCCTTTCAGTTACAGCCTTGCAGTGTTCTCCTGGGTACTATTTAGTCTACATTTAAAATAATGTTTGTAAGAAATTATTTCATGCTATGCATTAGGGCTGCATATGTATATTTTAAAAGCTCTGTCCCAGCAAGAATACTTATTTTAGCTGCCCAAACCCTGAATTTACAGTTTTATTGAACGAAAATCAAAATTAAATAATAAAAACCAGTCCATTCCAATCTACTAGCCTGTTTTCTTGTGAAGTTAGCCCTAACACATTAATGGATAATATAGCCAGCTTCATGCAAACAAACATTTGGAACCTTGCTGATGGTCCACTCTGAAGACTTCACAATGATCACACTCCTTTCTTCTCTTCTTTTAAACGTATCTAGAATGAGCCATGCATGTTTTGTCACTACTCTCTGTGCAGAAAGGATTGTAGATTATTCTGGTGACAGGAGAGAAGGAATGAGCAAAACACAGATGATTCTCAAATTTGAGATGTGTTCAGAAAAATTCTTTCAAGAATGATAATCCTGCCTCAAAGTTCTCCAGGAAAGAAAGGGAGAGCTCTCGGGTGTGCCCAGCCCTGCATGTCTAGCTGCCCCACATCGCAGACACTAGAATCTTGTGTACCCCTTCAGAGGTGCAGGCAGCTGAGAAGGGACATTTGAAGAAAGCAGAGAAATTTTGAAAACTGCCTGG
This sequence comes from Calidris pugnax, assembly GCF_001431845.1. Lineage (NCBI taxonomy): Eukaryota > Metazoa > Chordata > Aves > Charadriiformes > Scolopacidae > Calidris > Calidris pugnax. The sequence goes on along the minus strand of NW_015092240.1, from coordinate 1,055,697 downwards.
CAAGCAGCAGTCCAAAGGAACTCATTCAAAATTGAATTGCCGCTGTGGAAATTTCCAATTTTGTCAAATTGGTAAATGCTGATGAGGAACCCTTTCATCCGACTTTTCTGACCATCTCCATTACTCAACCTGTGATTGATTTAGACTTCAGTCATTGCAAATTCTCTGCCAAGCAGCTTACTTCAGCTGAGCCAGCTCTTCTACCGAGGAACAAGTCAGCAGGACTTCAGACCATCAGAAAGGCTGTCCCAGCAGCAGGAGACTTGGTATAATGGAATGGACAAAGACACTGGTAACAACTTGAAGCTCTGAAGTCCTCTTCTAATTTTTGATGAGTCAATGATGTTGACATTTTCCAGTGTGGGTACTTAACGTTGAACAGCTGGAACAAGATTGGTAAACACCTGTACTTCACATTACTCACACTTTATTTAATCCTTCTGCCTCAGCTTCCCAAGTACGGAAAAATGAAGATAATAAAATTATTATCTTCAGAGAGAGGTTATTATAATTAGTGCTTGTAAAATCTCAAATGTAGTTAAAACACACAGTAAACCTTCCAGATAAGGATAGATAAATAAGGATCTATAAATCTTTAGCAATTTGATATGTTTATTGCTTTTTCTTAGTTTTTGATATTTTTTTTTTCAGTATTGTTGTCATGACGGTTCAAGTAAGAAAAGGGAATCAGAAGAAACCAGTGCTTGAGAACCATGTGAAACACAATCCTAATGCTTTTACTACTTCCACGGGATGTGTTTTGATTCCTCTCTTTACTCTTAGCTTATTTGACTTTTTTTGTTTTGTCAGTTTACCTTTGGCTTCCATCTTCTGAGAAATTGGCCTAAGCTAAGCCAGATAAGGCTTCTTATTTAACAATTATGGCCAAGGCAAGTTAGAAATGATGCTATAAGAGCGTTTACTGAATTTCAGAGCACTTCATGTGATGATGGCATCTACATGTCGTATTCTTTACTCGAGATTTTTTTCCCCTCAAAGAAGCAACAGAAATAGAAACTATATCCTTATCCTTTCCTGTTCCTGTTTCTTTGTTTAACCTTCAAAGGCAGTGATTCAGAATAACTTAAGAGCTCACAAGTATAACTGAGTCAGCCATCCCTCTTCCCAACAGAGAGTTCTTCTTTAAAAACTAGACTTTTCCAAAAGCAGAGGCCTCTACTTTTGAAAATCAGGCCTTTTAGTTGCATCTTTATATGTCAATTGAAGAAAAATATTCTATAATTCTAGTCAAAAAAACTTGTTCTTAATTTTTCTTAAAAAATAGACTCTCAATTTGTACACCAACACATGTTGCACCGAACATTTTTTAGCTGAGTACATTCCTTTGGCTCTCCCACAAGCGCTGATGATCCAGAACTGTTTGAATCTCCAGTGGGCTTGTTCTGTTCTTGACAGAACGTGAGTTATAAAAAGCCTGTAACTGTGGAGCCTGCTGGATGAATTCTGATTAGAGAGTCCATCTGAAGCTGTGCTTTGTGCTTCTGAATTTTTTTTCAGTAAGTTACTAGTGGGACAAAGTGGTATGTTTTAATACAGACTTTATTTGATGAGCATGCATTCCTTCAAAACAATTACTGCAATATCTGTTTTTAAAAAGCAGGGTTTATTTTTTTCCTTTTGTAGACGGTGATTCTGAAACTCTTGAGTTCAAGTTTGTAATTCAGAGGAATCCTTATTGTAACTGTGTAAAGTAACAAAGAAGAAACAGACACAAGGCCCAGACTGCTAACGCTAACAGATGGTAACAGGAATAATTCAAGATATATTATGTTTCAGCTTCCTTTGTCTTTAAGGATCAGTTTCTTTTTATGTAGGGTATGAATAGAAATTTAGAAAAAATGCAGAATTTTGAGAGAAAATAGGAGGCAAAGATAAAAATCTGCCAGTCCCTCTTGTGTGTACTTTCTTTTTTTTCACTGTCTTCCTTTGTTCTGTTTTCTCATCCTTCCTTTCCCTTCAGTCTTCTCATTTCTTGTAACTTTTCAGCTTCTCTTGTCTCTTTCATACCCTTTTTCAAGATGTTTTACCTATTCCCTTCACTCGCTGCTGTAGTGTGGCTCTCTCCTGAGGAGAAGCAGCCTCGTGGAGTGCCAGCCACCAGGATGAACCCTTACTTCAGGGGAGAGCAACTGGTTGGGTTGAAACTCACTGCTGTCACCATTGCCAGGAGCTGTGCTGGTTTAAGGCAGTTTTGGGAAAAAAAAAAAAAAAGAGATAAAAGTGCACAATTAATTTGCATCCATTCCCATTCCTGAGACTATCAGGGACTTTTTAGGTACATTGAAGTGCTTATCTAAATTATGACAACCTGAAATGAAGCTCTTGCACCTGAGAGTCAGTGGATAACAAGCGTCTTCTTCTTCCCATCCATCTCCCCCTCCACTCCTCAAGTCTTGATCCTTCACCCCAAGGATTTGCAGTGATTTGAAGCGAGTAATGCACACCAACAAGAGGAATCTGCAGACTGTTGTAATGGCATTCAATGATATGTTGCAGTCAGTTTGTTTGTTCTCAGCTCTGTCTTCTCTGTTCCTTTCTGATGGGAGGATGGATCCAGAAATGTGTGGAAATAATATGATAAGAATAGGGAACTTTTTTTTGTAATTAAAACTTAAAATGCAAGGCAAGCCTGAAGATTCCATGTCCCATAGTTTACTATACACAAAGCATAAGGTCATTCCCAGATTTCAAATAATACATCAGATGCAAGCAACTGATAGCAATAGGGTGAGGTTACAAGAGGATGATGCTTCCAACAATTTAAAAGGGGGGTGTGTGTGTGCAGGTTAAGAATTGCCAAGTGACTTTGTTGCCTATATAGGGTTCCTTCAGATTATACCAGTATATATAAAATTAGCCTTGGTTCTCTGCTGTCAGGATACTTGATTGTCAGTCATATTTTTCTAACACCAGTTCACTGTTTTTCATGGAATTTTAATTAAGATTTTGTGTTGTCATTATAGCACAGGCCAAATTTCACAGCACAGGCCAAATTTCACAGTTAGTCCCTGCAGCACTGTTTAACCCCCTGAAGAGAAGCTCTCTTGTCACTTCTCCATTTTAGCTCAGCCTGTGCCAGGTAACCATTTGGAGAGAATAATAATTTTTTTTTCTGGAGAGTCTCCCACAGGCAACATGCGGTCATTAGTCTTCTGAACTGCACCTGTGGTTTCTGTATGGCATTTCAGTCAGACCCAGGATGTGCAGGGGAACTGTGCTTTTGAACTTTCAGTGACACATACTAAGAGTCAGTCTTTATTTATTTGCTGAAAAAGCAGAGTAGATCTTTAGATTCTTTAGGGTGGGAAAGGCATCACAAAGACCGATATTTTAATAAGAGCGTCTAGTGTTTGGCTGGAAAAGGAAATACAGGTTTCCTTGAAGACAAGAGTGCAGGAATGTGCCTCCCCCACACTCCGTAAGTCTTCTGTAAGTACTGCATCATCCCATCTCTGCTTTGGGTGCAGCTACTTCCCTTTGAAAATACACTGCTCCCCGTGCTCACTGAACAGTCTTGCCTTTGCCTGGTGGCTGGTAGAGCATCCCCCATCATGGGTGGGCACTGCTGATCTCTCCCAATAGAGGGCAGGGATTATACTGTTGGCCTCGATACAATTCAATGTAAAATCTGCCTATGCCACGTATTTGTCAAAAGGTTGCTTTTAGGAATACAGAAACTATTAAGAATCCATATTAAATTTTGATTAAATATGGAAATCATAATATAACAGCAGGATCACTCATATAACAGGCAGCTGTAGTATTTTTTAGGAATGGGAAATTCTGGGGTGGGTCAAATTTGAGCTAGTTGTATTCAAATATTTCTTTTCCGGCCAGCAACTGGCTTTAAGGCAGAGAATTCCTCGTGTTGACTGTGTTCAAGGCAGACGGTAGTTGGCAATTGCTGTAAGAAATTTCCTGCAAGTGTCTGCTATCCCTCTTCGTCAATATTGTTCCATTTTGAGCCTAATTGAAAACTGAAGAGAGAAAACTCAGCAATTATTTTTCCCTGCAGTACAATATTTAATATTCTGATTTCATGGCTGTCTGACTGCAATGATTAGGAAGAACATTTTCTTATGGTATTTACAGTACCACAATAATATATCAGGAGCATCGTGTATCAAGGGAAGGAACTATTATGTTAAAATACATTCCACTTAAAAACATACCCTATTAAAAAGTAGGATGCTGTTGCGTGTTACATTTGGTTTAGTCAGTAATTGCTTTGTAAGCTTTTTCTTGTCTTTGGCTTTGAAAAAGCTATTCAGGATGAGGAAAGCAGCCTTGAACTAGAAAGGCTTTAATAGGAATGATCTGCAAGAACAGAGATCACACCTCTGCAACAAAGGCCTCTTCTGTTTAGAACTGTACTACTCTGTTAAGTCCAAGACAGCGTGGTTATTTTTGCTAATGGAGAAATGGGAAATATGTTTGTAGCTGCTGATGGCTGTATAGTCCTTTAACTGAAGCAAACTATTCACTGGGGCAAACTCTTGTCTGATAACCTCTGTGTTAAGTGGGGTAGAGACCCTTGGTATTTACAGCAGAATTCTGGTTAGAGGAAGTAAATAAGGACAGAAACTTGTTCAAAATGTCCCATAATTTTGCATAGAGAGTTTGAAGAAGTACTATAAATGTAAAATATTTGCTTGTTTTTTCTTTTTATATCAGATAGTATTACTGAAGTCTTCACTAACATCTACGTGACCAGTTTTGGACCTGTTTCAGATACTGATATGGTGAGTTTCTGAATCTTTTGCATATATAGTAAATGGTGTAAGATATATACTATTAAATTCCTTTAAACTTGTATTCTACTTTTACTTACTGTGGAAAAATTGGGAATCATTTCACTGAAGTCAGGAAGTGCCAAATCCCAGTAGTTCTAAAGATGGAAATTAGTTTATAGACCTACATGATAAGCACACTTGTATTAACTGTTTAGTTTGGACCAGTGAATATTATCATTGTCCCCACTGACTGTACTTTGGTTCGCATCCTGAAGCAGTCTTGAGATGGGTGAACTGGATTCCTCTTGGATGAAACTAGAGTGGACTGTAGGAGCACACTTAATGTTGGCAAAGATCTGTGGGACCTGACTAGAGTCAGTCTAAACTAAATTTCTTGAAAGATGGTGCTTAGAAGTTGGGTCGTCATCATGATTGTGGTGTTCTACACATCTATCATTCATAATTTGCACTATTTAGCAACCATTTAAAGGAAGTAAATGACATTAAAAAGAAATAAACTGTCAGAATATTGCTCTGGATTACAATTTTTCATGAAAAAGAGTGATGTTAAAAGCTCTAAGGCAAGGTGACTTTGCATGCTTACTGCAAATCATACACAGGTTAGGGAGAATTTGTTGCATCAGGGAGAAAGATCTTCATGGACATAACATCTCTAACAGGAAAGAAGGGAAGGACAATCTGAAAGTTACTGTAGCTGTACTTGCCAGTCCTGCATGCAATTATTTCCTGCATTAAATTATTTTTTGAAGTGTTTTGAACATTCATGATGATATATGAGACATAAAATGCTACCTATGTGCATCTCTAAGTATTAAAAAAATAAGGATTTTTTAAAATCAGGCAATATTTACTTTTTCTGTGAAAAGTTTCATGTTATGCATCATACAAAACAGGAAATATTTTGATGTTACAAGCTAGGTTGCAACAAAACTAAATATTTCATGGTATGGTGTACAATTTAAAAGTAACTTTCTCACTGACTAACAAGTAGTCATAGCTTTGGAGAATATATTCTGGTTTTTTGTGTTTGTTTCTTGTGTGTGATAGTTTCAGTTTTCAAGCTTTGTTTTGATTGTGATGAATACATTACTGAGGCTTCGCATGAAAAGCTATTTCATGGGAAAAATAGACATTTATGTTCTGTTACTGGATATGTTACTGATTCTCTTAAGGATTTTTTTTTTCTTAATGATGTTAAGTTTCTGAAATGATTCTTATTTTATTATTCATTATAAAAAACCCAGTGTCCACAGATATATGCAAAAGTGATATGACCATCTTGACCTTGTTAGTCTGGTATCTTATGTCTTCACAGTGTTATTCCTGTGAAATGGGGAGATGGTATTAACCCAATTCTAAAGATGTGGTACTGAGGCAAAAGGAGACTTACCGAAAGCTATGAAAGTCATCTGTGCTTAAAGGAGAATTTAATGAAAAGCTCTCTGAGCCTAATCCCTAGCTCCTGAAAGGCTTTTGACGTCAGTGTGTAAATGTGTGGAGAACTCTGGGTTTCCATTTGCACAGAGATGTGACGGCACAGGAAGGGGTCGGGTCATTCGATGCTCTAACAGCTCTGTGCAGAGGTGTCAATCGGTGCAGGGTGCAGTGCATCACAACGGCAGCTGGTACTCTCATGGGTAGGTCTATTTGCAGATAAGTAGATAGGTAAGTAACAGCAGATTAATACTTACTACTACAAGTTTCAGGGTTAATTTAGCTTGTTCAGTTGATAATTATAAAATCATTTTGAAACATATGACCAGTCAATTAGAAAATTTCAACATATGAGTTTTGAAATAATAGCTTCCAAACTATCACACATTCTGTCAAACATGAAGGTGACATACATTAGAGTTTTAACCATGAGTAGTCTTTCATTTAGGTATCACATTACTGAATTGATAATGTAAACTACTGAACAGAGGGTTTACTGATATTTTCTTCTATAAATGTTGGAAGCTCTGGAATATTCTCATTTTATAAGCTTCCTCCTTAGAAGGCTTCATGGGAAGAATAAGTTTGACTCTTGCCCATGTCCTCCTAAATCTCCAGAGGATCCCAAACTGATCTCAGATTTACTCAGTAAGGTTGGGTTCCAACCCCGTGAGGTCCTCTGCTTTCACAGTGTGAGGGGTGCTGCCCTCAGTCACACTAGGTTTTTAGGCTGAACACTGCTGTTGCCCAAAACTCTCCCAGTCATTGCTCCAACAGGATTCGTTCCATTGGGATTTTTCATAGCAATGAAACTCAGCAGATGTATGACTGCACCCCTTTGCATTATCTATTTGCCGGTTTGGGTTTTTTTTCCCCTTGGTTAGCATCTTGTGAAGGATAAGAAGAAAAGCCTGTTGAAAATAGGAAGGGGACTCACTGCCATGGGAGATAATTAATGTGATTATAGCATGGAAGAGGGAGGTGGCACACTCAAAATGGTGAGTGGACTGGAGCTAAGGACACAGTTGTCTTATAGCAGTGTTGATTCACAAAGTTGATAAAATGTCATTCTAACCTTCGTTGTTGTTGAATTGGTAACAATTTGTGAAGTTTCTGTTTTCCTCACTAAGTCTAGTAGTTCCCATTAATGATAATATAGCATCGTGTGCAATCTGGGACTCGGTGTGATTGCTAGAGTGTAGGTTTAATTCATATTCCCTGTATCTTTCCCGTATCACAGTTTTGCCAAAAAATAATTAAATACAGGGGAATTTTATTTTCTACTGATTTTAGACTTGCTGAAGTGTTGTTGAATTGGTAACAATTTGTGAAGTTTCTGTTTTCCTCACTAAGTCTAGTAGTTCCCATTAATGATAATATAGCATCGTGTGCAATCTGGGACTCGGTGTGATTGCTAGAGTGTAGGTTTAATTCACATTCCCTGTATCTTTCCCATATCAGTTTTGCCAAAAAATAATTAAATACAGGGGAATTTGATCTTCTACTGATTTTAGACTTTCTGAAATTGTCATTGGTAAATTTAGGAGGTAAAAGCTTAGGCTGAGATTTTTTGCTAAATGTGTTAAGAGTCAAAAACTTTTGATCCTTGTTGTGGATTAACATTTTGACTAAGTTAAAAAGATGCTACTCTCTGTTTTGCCCAAAATAGTCGGCCACCAAATTTGTTGACACTTGGCCAGAACTATGTTGCCAACTGTGCTTCAAATGAACTGCTGTGACTGAAATATCAGTGTATCTATATTAGCTGTGTCATAAAAATGTATATCATCGTGCGTCAACTGCAGTACTTAATTTCAAAGGAGATGCCAATATACAACAGGAATATTCAACTTCATTTTGCAAACTAATGAGAATCAAGGAAGGCAAACCAAAACACGGGATTAAACAAATTTTACTTTCACTGTTCTTTTTGAGCTGTTATTTCTCTGAAATGTTTAAGTTCAGTGTTATGATGCTATGCCTTATAGGCATCCAACCAGATCAGTGATATAAATGAACTGCTGTGACTGAAATATTGGTGTATCTATATTAGCTGTGTCATAAAAATGTATATCATTGTGCGTCAACTGCAGTACTTAATTTCAAAAGAAATGCCAATATACAACAGGAATTTTCAACTTCATTTTGCAAACTAATGACAATCAAGGAAGGCAAACCAAAACACGGGATTAAACAAATTTTACTTTCACTGTACTGTCTTTTTGAGCTGTTATTTCTCTGAAATGTTTAAGTTCAGTGTTATGATGCTATGCCTTATAGGCATCCAACCAGATCAGTGATATAAATTTATTTTGACATTAGCCTGAGAGAAGAAAAGCTGCATTGTTTAGAAAAACAAACAAACCAAAAATTGAACAGAACAGTTGAAAAACAAAGCATATCTGAATTTTCTAAAGATTTATAAGGCTAAATTATGATTAAAGAGGCTAATTAAAACATTTTTAATTAAATTAAAATATTTAATTTTGTAAATTATAAGGTGAAAGATAATTTGCACGGGATTAAACAAATTTTACTTTCACTGTACTGTCTTTTTGAGCTGTTATTTCTCTGAAATGTTTAAGTTCAGTGTTATGATGCTATGCCTTATAGGCATCCAACCAGATCAGTGATATAAATTTATTTTGACATTAGCCTGAGAGAAGAAAAGCTGCATTGTTTAGAAAAACAAACAAACCAAAAATTGAACAGAACAGTTGAAAAACAAAGCATATCTGAATTTTCTAAAGATTTATAAGGCTAAATTATGATTAAAGAGGCTAATTAAAACATTTTTAATTAAATTAAAATATTTAATTTTGTAAATTATAAGGTGAAAGATAATTTGGTTGGGTTATGATTTGTAGGATAAAAAAATGGAAACCATTTAATTTAAACGTTAAACCTGATTATTCGTCTGTTTTTTCCAAATTAATTATTTGAAGTCTGGCAGATTGATGTGGTTGGGTTATGATTTGTAGGATAAAAAAAATGGAAACCATTTAATTTAAACATTAAACCTGATTATTCATCTATTTTTTCCAAATTAATTGTTTGAAATCTGGCAGATTGATTTATCTTTATAACTATATGCTGCTAACTCTGATTTTAGCACTGCAAGCAAAGTACTTTTACAGTTTTTTCTCAGACTTACTTTCTTTCCAGGCTCTCATGACACTCTGGCTTCCAAAATTTCTCAGATAAGTGCTGATGTCCTTGCAAGCAAAGTACTTTTACAGTTTTTTCTCAGGCTTACTTTCTTTCCAGGCTCTCTTGACACTCTGGCTTCCAAAGTTTATTAGATAAGTGCTGATGTTCTTGATAGAAAAAAAAGAATGAAAAAAAAAGAAGAGAAAGATATTTATTCCTCAAGCAATAGTTACTGTATGTTAAGACAGAGCATATGGGCACTGAAAGCCTTTACAAGGTCTTCTGTAAAGAAAGCTTTGCCTAGATTTTGCCAAATTTTGCCTCAGAGCAGTCTTTCTAATTGTCACGGGGAATAGTCTTTCCTGCTTACCTCCAACACACAGTTAGTAGGTGGCAGGACCTGAATCAGTTCTACTTGAATATTAAAACTAAGAAACTTACTCAAGGTTTTGTGTTTCAACTTTCAACTTTAGCTTTTCATTGTGCTTGGGTAGTCTTTGTTTTCCCCAATTAGTTTGTACATAACATTTTTTTCCTAGTTTCTTGATGATAGACCTCTATTTTTTCACTCTAGAGTCAAGAAACATTAATATTTCTCTGTAGAGATGGTCATACCTAGCTAGTTCATCAATGCACACACTTCCATCTTGTCAGTTTTCAATTAAACTTTCAATAACTTTTTCTGATTTTTCAAATATAGCCAGAACAGACATTTTCAATGAAGGCTGAAGGTAAAATCCAGAAATAACCAAAAGTATTGTTACAGCAACTGTCACTACAACTGAGGATGGTCCTTTAGAGAGAGTGGATGAACTGGGAAGTGTTTCTTTTTTTGTGTCTGTTTTTCAGATTTCTTCATTCCATTTTTTTTTTTAATTTCAGGTGGTTTTTTTTTTCTATGAAACTTAATTTTTAGCTGTTTGAAAGTCTAGTTATTAGCTGTGGTTCCTAAATGGAGAGAAGCTTTACAAGCATTGTATGCTATGTAAGTCAGGACAGAATAAGGGAATGCACTGAGATGATTTTTTCACAAAGATTAAAAAAAGCACTGCAATTATTTTACTGTAGCTTTTATTTTAACTCAGTAGCAGAAGACTAAAGCATAAAAGGCAATCAGAAATGGTAAATACACTTGGCTTTCTTGGGTGTTGGAGACCATCTAGGTTGATGTTTTATCATTGATATGGTTCTGAAAAGTCAATAAATTGGTTGCTCTATTCTCTCTAAGGCTCAGCTCATCGCCTTTGCAAGTTGAATCCACAGGCTGAAATTTTGAGGATATCTCACACGATCTCTTGCAGATTTTCTGTCCTTTTATTGTGTTAGGAAGGCTTGTTCCCCCGTGCAGCATCCTGCCAAGTGGATCAATATTGGAGATTGATCTGTCAGAGGCTGTGTCCAAGCCCTTCACTGACATTACCTCTCAGTGTACCTCTTGCTTGGATTCCTGTCCCTGGCACCAGGCATCCAGTGTGTTTCAGGGTTGCTCTCTTTCCGTGTCTGAACAAAAAAGGGTAATGAGAAGTGTTTGTATTTTCAGACAGCAGTGTGGATAATATCCTGTAGTCTCTTTTCTAAGTAATCCCGATTTGTATCTTTCACATTCTTCTCTTATTCATCCTCAGTGCTTATTTTAGACTCAGAGTTTATTCTGCATCAGGTCTATGGAAAGAAAGAGGGAGAAAATAATTCAGAGAAGGTCCTTTTCATAAATGGATGTGAATAGGAAGACATTTTCTTCCCTAGACATTATCGTTCAAAGTGATTAAACACCTTTTTTTTTCCAGATTTTTTTCAAATACTTCATGTTTAGATTAAATGCTTAGACAAAAATGACTGAAGTTGGCAGATGAAGCAGAAATAAAAGGCTTGAAATGAGTTCTTCAAATAGAGGAAAATCACGCTACAAGTCCCTAGAAACATACCACATATTCTTTATAGTATTAAAGGTTGGATGTATCTGGCAGACATTATTTATGTATTTAAAAATGAATACATGTTCCTTTGAAATGCAGTGATGGGATAGTGTTAAATTTTTAACAGGGCTGTTAAGGGTTTTGATAAAAAATAACCAGCTGTGCAGTTTCATACCACAGCCCTCCTTCACAAAGGAGTTTATTCAGAATGTTTTCAAGAATTCTCTTCACTGGTGTATAATATCCACACCTTTCAAAGCCCAGAAAGGCATTTCTGGCTCTCTGCTATATCCTTCTGTGTTCTGTAGTTTGTACACATCAGAAGGTAAGTTTTGGCAAAGAACAAATTGACTGAGTTTCTACATCTGTGCAATGAGATTTGATGTTAGATACACAGCTAGTGAAGTACTTTTATAGAGCCTGAGAAGTCAGTGTTTGTGATTGGAGCGTTGAGGGGTTTTTGGGGAGAGAAGGATTGCATCCTGAACTTTTTCAGTCCTGATATTGTTAGACAATTTTTTTTATGTATTTATTATTTTTTTTGGAGAAAAGATAAGTAGAAAGTGAGATGGAGATGGTAGAAACATCATTTGTCCAGTATGGTAGACAGGCCTAGGTAAAGCCAAGCCATATAGTGGTGTACTTCAAGCACTATGGGGTTTTGCAAGCTGTTGTAGTGTTTGTAGCCCATTTGCCATCCATAACTGTATCCCACAGAGCATGAAATGATTATGACAAGAAACTAAGGATTTGATCCTCCCACTGAAAAGCTAATTTCAATATTCACTCAGAAGTTAGGTCCAAATGCTTATTGAGCAAGCTTGGTAAAGTCATTTGCAGAAGATTCATCACAAACTTGCACTCGTCAAACCCACAAATACAGAATTATAGCAAGAATGCATGTACTTGGCAGATTGTTTTGCTTTGAATGATTGTGGTTTTTTGAGTCTCCTTTTTAAAATTAAGAAATGTAAAATTAAATATTAATATGAAGTCCCTACATTGTTAGGTAAGATTTAGGTCCATGAATCAATGTATCAACCACAGTATTTCTGATTGTCTTTAGGGAATTAATAAAAAAGATATGTGTGCCATTTTACCTTTCCCTTTTTTTTTGTATTTGCATTTTTAAAGTTTTATATTTTACAGTATTTAAAATTTGCTTTCATGGCTATATATGTGTGTCAGTTAATGGCTTTAACAGTGGTCAAGAAATAGCCAAACTTTCTCTAGAGAATTGATTGAGAAAAATCTTTACAAGTAGGGAATGAGGAACTCTGGCCTGAACTATTCACTAAACAAAATGCTCTGTTCCAGAGGGCGATTAATAAAATGTTCAGTCTGCACCATGACAATACTGCTTGCTAATGGACATTCACAATATTTGAGATGTTTGGAACACTTCCATCTTTACCCCAGATGCAAAGACTGCCAATATCTGCCAACCATTAGCTGAGAGGATGAGAGTACATTTTTTGTCTGAACTTTTCCCATACAAATCTGGCCGTAGCAAAAAAGAAGACTGCCATGTAGTGAGGAGGGATTGCGTATATTCAGGTCAGTTAAAGCTTCTCCCAGAGAAGCTTTTTACCTTGCATACTGTTATGCACAACAACTGTGTATTAAAAGAAGAATGAAATTCTTAACACTGTAGTAAGAGTCTCATCATCTGCACCTAAAATGTCATGTAAGGTGGTATAATACATATCTGAAATATTTTGCTTAATTGTGCTAAATTGTGTTAGAGTCCACTGTTTCAGACACAAATCAGTAGGAAGCATTTCCTTGCCAAGAAATGTCCTTTGTGGTCCTGGAAGTATGCTCTTGTGATTTTGTGGAGATAATGCACTATATACTGGAGGGTGGTTTGGTAATGTCCAGAAACGGCACAGGTTTTTTCATCTAGGAAAATATCTGCAGATTGTATGAAACAAGTATCAGATATTAATTTAGTCTTTTTTTCTAGAGTCCAGATTTGCATTTCTAACAGAATATTAGTCTTGCTTGGAAAGTAAACCTCACGTAGTGTTTACCATGCAGTGGTACACATATCGAATAGGAATTAGTTACAAAGTCTTTTTGTGGCATCTTTTGATAAATGCTGCATTTTAATCTCATTGATTAAATTAAAAATACTTTAATAGTTTCCTGTTTTCTGCATTTGTGTTGCATGCTAACCATCATAGGGATAGTCATGATCATAGCTAGAAGAAATTTGGCTTAAAGGAGAACATGGGATCAGTGAATATAGCACCGGGATGCAAAATCGGGTTATTGTGGCCCAAGTGCAGAACCTGGCACTTGCCCTTGTTGAAACTCATACCACTGATGTTGGCCCATTGATCCAATCTATCTAAGTCTCTCTGTAGAGCTTCCCTATGCTCCTGGGAATCAACACTCCTGCTTAACTTGGTGTCATCTGCGAACTTGCTGATGATACACCCTCTGTCCTTATTGAGATCATCAATAAAGACGTTAAACAGAAATGGTCCTAACACTGAGCCCTGAGGCACACCACTTGTGACTGGCCGCCAGCTGGATTTAAATCCATTGAGCACAATTCAATGTGCTATAGCGTTAGTTTTAGTTAATATTTGTTTAACCATAATTTTAATCAGAAAAATGACAAAATTGTATTGTGGTAATGTAAGACCTCTTGATATAGCTAAAAATTGGTTTTTGTCTGGTTAGTTCATAAGTATCTTATCACACCATTCCAAAAAGATCTCCCCAAGAATCTGTCACAATTCCTAAAGACAATCGTTTCCTCTCCTGCCCTTGCCATGCTCCTTCAGGTAACAGAATTCTCTTTTCTTTATTCCACATTCTCATCTTCGCCTCTGGCCCTGGCCTGGAAAGGGTCCTCACAGCTCCTTGGCCCACAGATCGAAGGAGCTGAGAAAGGCCATCACTTCTCGCTGTCTGCTCAGCACTCCTTTTACCATCTGTATGATTGACCGAGAAAAAAAATGTCATGTAAGGTGGTATAATACATATCTGAAATATTTTGCTTAATTGTGCTAAATTGTGTTAGAGTCCACTGTTTCAGACACAAATCAGTAGGAAGCATTTCCTTGCCAAGAAATGTCCTTTGTGGTCCTGGAAGTATGCTCTTGTGATTTTGTGGAGATAATGCACTATATACTGGAGGGTGGTTTGGTAATGTCCAAATGGCACAGGTTTTTTCATCTAGGAGAATATCTGCAGATTGTATGAAACGAGTATCAGATATTAATTTAGTCTTTTTTTCTAGAGACCAGATTTGCATTTCTAACAGAATATTAGTCTTGCTTGGAAAGTATACCTTACGTAGTGTTTACCATGCAGTGGTACACATATCGAATAGGAAATAGTTACAAAGTCTTTTTGTGGCATCTTTTGATAAATGCTGCATTTTAATCTCATTAATTATATTCAAAATACTTTAATAGTTTCCTGTCTTCTTCATTTGTGTTGTATGCTAACCATCATAGCGATAGTCGTGAGCATAGCTAGAAGAAATTTGGCTTAAAGGGGAACATGGGATCAGTGAATATAGCACCGGGATGCAAAATCAGGTTGTTGTGGCCCAAGTGCAGAACCTGGCACTTGCCCTTGTTGAAACTCATACCACTGATGTTGGCCCAATGATCCAAGCAATCTAAGTCTCTGTAGAGCTTCCCTATGCTCCTGGGCATCAACACTCCTGCTTAACTTGGTGTCATCTGCGAACTTGCTGATGATACACCCTATGTCCTTATGAGATCATCAATAAAGACGTTAAACAGAAATGGTCCTAACACTGAGCCCTGAGGCACAGCACTTGTGACCGGCCGCCAGCTGGATTTAAATCCGTTGAGCACAATTCAGTGTGCTATAGCATTAGTTTTAATTAATATTTGTTTAACTATAATTTTAATCAGAAAAATGACAAAATTCTGTTGTGGTAATGTAAGACCTCTTGATATAGCTGAAAATTGGTTTTTGTCTGGTTAGTTCATAAGTATCTTATCACACCATTCCAAAAAGATCTCCCCAAGCATCTGTCACAGCTCCTAAAGACAACATTTTCTTCTCCTGCCCCTGCCATGTTCCTTCAGGTAACAGAATTTCTTTTCTTTATTCCACATTCTCGTCTTCGCCTCTGGCCCTGACCTGGGAAATATCACACCATTCCAAAAAGATCTCCCCAAGAATCTGTCACAATTCCTAAAGACAATCGTTTCCTCTCCTGCCCTTGCCATGCTCCTTCAGGTAACAGAATTCTCTTTTCTTTATTCCACATTCTCATCTTCGCCTCTGGCCCTGGCCTGGAAAGTCTGTTTAAAATGATAGTGCGATTTATGTCAAGGGCTCATGCAGTTCTTTCTTTTGCCTTCAGCTGTTTGCTGACTCTTCTCTCTCTCTACCCCTTGACTTCAGAAAAGCTTTGCTGGGGAGAGGGGGAATATAAGTGTGGAATATTTTGGGGTGGAAGGGTGGGAGGATATAGTGGGGAATACAATGACATGAACCACTGAGAGTACAGGAGGATGGGGCTGATGCTTGAGGCTGGATGAAGGGGAACAAAGACATCTAGAAAAAAATCTTCAGTCAGAGGAGACTTAAAAGATACTAAGGAGAAAACAAATCAAAAATAATGCGAAAGAAAAGTGTGAAAAACTTTCTTCAAATTGTTTTAAATTATTTTTATTGTATTAATCCCCATATTTGATATTGGGATATTTCTGTGGGTTTTTTTCACAAAATGAGTAAAAGTGAATGCATTGTTAACATACTGTCATGCTTACACATAAATAAAAATAATAATCACAAGTAACATGGAGAATGAGTAGCAGCAATCTTTTGAAAGAACACAAATGAGTTTTTTTTATATCTTCAATTCAAACTGTAAAAAAAAAAATTCAGAAAACTATGGAGCACAATCCTTTGAAAAATTAACTCTATTTTATGTGCTTTTGTAATGAACCTTTGAGAGCCATATAATCACACATGTACCTCAGAATATTATGAGAAGAAAATGACTGTTCTTAACAACCTGCAGTTACATAATTTATATTTTCATTTAAATGGCCTTTCCTCATAGTTTTGAGGTCAGCTCTTTCAGGTTTTTGATGTGATAAGTCAATGCCTTCCAAAGGAACACATAAAAGGGAAGAGCAAGAGCTGATTTTAATTTTAATTAGTTTAATATAACATTTCGGTTTCATCTCCCAAATCAGCATGAACTCTGTTCATTTCTGTGGAATTGATTTTCTTGTCCTGCTAACAGACTTAAACGCATAGCGGTCTTTTGCCTTTTAGGCTTACAGTACAAGCTGAATGTCCAATGCACTTGGAGGACTTCCCTATGGATGCTCACTCATGCCCACTGAAATTTGGCAGCTGTAAGTATACAGCAAGAAGTATAACCTTTCGTTAGTGAGTATCTTAACATTGCTCAGCATCACTTTGTCTCAACACAAGATGGTACTTTTAAAAATTTAAAATCTATAACCTGACACATTGAAATCTTGTTCCTCTATTCAGTCTTGTGTCTTCGAATGAGTTTTAAAGCTGTCTTGACTCCAGTTAACAATAAACACTGTACACCTTATTCAGCACCGAGTTGATCTACTTTTATTCCAGCATGCAAGCCCTGCCGATGAATGCAGACCGGGGTCCATGTAGCCTGAGTAGAATGTAGGTGATGTATTAATGAAGAGCCGATTAAAGACTTCAAAGAATGTTTATTTTCATTTATTGAAACATTGATTTTCTCTTTATTGTTAATGATATTTGTTTTACATTCTTAGTCAATTGAGGCAACGACAGATGGGTTCTTGTGACAAATTTAACTCGTTAGCGCATCTCCATGTTAGAGAGGTGGACTTTGATCTCACTAGTATTATTATTTTAATAGCAGCGTAACTTCATTTGCCTATATTACAGCCTTTCTTCTTCATGAATTAGGATCACATTATATGTATTTCCTGGATTTTGTACACTAAAATATTTTCTTTTTTCTTTTTGCCTTCAGCCTGCATTCTCTGCTGGGCCCAAGAGTGGTTTTTTTTAAGGAACTGGTTAATACCTTTAAATTTTGGCTAATTTTACATTAATTGCAGCCATCACAGGTTACAAAACGGGTGATATGCTGTCACTAAGGACATCATTAACCAGATAAGAGTACTGTGCACACTCTCTCCATAACATTCACATACCCCCTTTCCTTGGAGTTTGGAGCAAATTAAACAAATCCTGTGTTTCTGATGTTTCTACGCTGGAGGGAAATCTTAGTTATGGAGATAAAAGATCACTAGAATTAATAATATTTGTATCATAGAGACTTTTTTGCCCCCTAAATGTTATCTTTATGGTACATAATACAGCTTAATTAACACCAGAGATGTTAGCTGCAATCAGCTACTAACTAAATAATATTTACATATATGTGCATAGCAAGGTATGTTTGATTTATAAGGTGTCATGAGGGCAAAAGATTCACATGTAGCCTCAAAACAACTGCAAAACCCTGTAATAATGAAACTGCTGCTCAGGCCAACAAACTATTTTACAATATGACTTCATTTGCATTTTTAAGTTGGAAACCCTTCTGACTATGTTAGACTTTGTGTGAACAGTTTGGGTTTTTTTCCTTTTTTTTTCTCTCTCATTTGTTTGGTTAGTTGTGTGTGGTGGTGTTTTTTTTTTCCTTTCTAATTTGGTCTTTGTTCTTTGTCCATCGATTCTGATTTTCTAGTAAACTTGCATTTTTAAGTTGGAAACCCTTCTGACTAAGTATATTAGACTTTGTGTGAACAGTTTGGGTTTTTTTCCTTTTTTTTTTCTCTCTCGTTTGTTTGTTTGGTTGTGTGTGGTGTTTTTTTTTTCCCTTTCTAATTTGTTCTTTGTTCTTTGTCCATCGATTCAGGTTTTCTAGTAAACAGGGTAATTCAAACTGTGAGCAATGTGATTTCAGAAAAACCGTCTTTCGTTTCCCCTGCAGTCACTTGTGCTCCAGATGGTTGGCACATCCAGGGGACTCTGATTTCTGTTCATTTTGAATGGCTCCGTGATCGTTTTATTTCTTTACCTAGAACTTATTTCTAGACTACTGTTCATTTTTCAGCTTTTATTCTGGGACAGAATTTGAATGATGGATAGTGGTGAAAATAAGCAGGAATCCTGAGGATTTTGGTTTAGGTGAGGCAAGTCTACTGGTGGAATATATTCGTCACAGCTTTTCATATGCTGCTAATCTTAACATTG
This sequence comes from Calidris pugnax, assembly GCF_001431845.1. NCBI lineage: Eukaryota > Metazoa > Chordata > Aves > Charadriiformes > Scolopacidae > Calidris > Calidris pugnax. Next base: position 1,037,192 of record NW_015092240.1, on the reverse strand, counting down.
CTAGAAGGATCACCAGCCTGTACGAATCTCCCAGTTTTATTGTTACATGCAAGAGAAAAACCAAACTGAGTGTACTGGAGAAGATGTAGCTTAATAGATTGCCTTTCTTTATCCTCATCAAAAAGTCTCACCAGCAGTGGAGAGGATGAGGAGTAATCAGCAGTTGGCAGTACTGCTGGTTCACATTAAAGCAGAGGTCTTCTTGTGGGAAGCTGGAAAGATAGAAGGGGAGTGTTTAAAAAACTCCACATGCTACCCACCTGCCAGATTTTGTTAGTCATGCAATTTATGGCTAGTTGCATGAAGAATTTTCCATCTGGGCCTCCAGAGATTTCTCAAGTGAAAATGTTTGCAGCCCAACAGAAATGTTGCTTTTCATTTTCACTTCACTGCAGTTATAGTGTAAGACTTAAAATATGCTTGTCTCAATCAATCAAAATGAACACACACTTTTTTCCATCAGTGGTTTTCCCTTTTCCTCTCATATTCCATTTGGTTACTAGGGAACTAGACTGGAATAACTTGCAGGACGTACTCAGATTTTTTTCTTTCTTACTTACTGAAGAGGCTATCTAAAATACAGTGTTGATTTGCTTTCATTCTAGTATATTTTGACAGACCCTAGGCTAACTGTGTGTTTGATCATGAATGCACTGAGAGAGCAGCCTGCTTATTGTCAGCCGGTCCCACTAAAAGATGGAGTGAAATTTAAGAGGGTGTGCAGGGCAAGGCCCAGAGTCACTACAAGTTTAAGGGCATTGTCACTGGACCTGGCTTCCCATATTTAGGTGTGAATTTCAGCTAATAATAAAGTGCTTGGGATACATTCCTAAAGTGGAGAGTGGGGACAATGGAAAATCAGACCAATATAGGAATGAATGTTCAAAAATGCTGCGTGTCCTAAACCTTGCAAATCGTTGTTCTTTTCATCTGGCTTACCATGAGTTTTGGAATACATAAAATATTTAATCTTTGACAAGTTTTTTAATGGTGTAGAAAAGATGTTATTTTTAATTTCGTAGCAATAAATTGTGGCTAATCACAAATGAGTACCCTGTTGCCATGCTGTAATAATCATTTACCCTACAGTAAAGCTATTTTAAACGGCCAAACATATTTTTTTACCATATCACTTTAGGTTTTGCGGGTGGGTTTTTTTCTGAAAAACAGATAAGTAGCTTTCCTAATTCTATGAATTTTGATGGAAGCTGTTTAATTTTAATTTCTGACAAATTATTTTCTCTTATTTCCCACAGATGCATACACAACTTCAGAAGTGACATACATTTGGACTTACAATGCTTCAGATTCAGTGCAGGTGGCACCAGATGGTTCAAGATTGAATCAGTATGATCTTTTAGGCCAAACAATTGGAAAAGAGACCGTTAAATCAAGTACAGGTTAGTAAAAGATATTTTGAAAAAATAAAGGCACTCACTCAGCTATGACTAACATAGGCATTGCTGGTGGCGTTTGAAGGCTACTGGAAAAAACTGTTGCAAAATGTGAGCTATTAGGCAGAGTTTATTGATGTCCAAGTAACATGTAGCAGTACTTCACTGATTCTTTCAAGTTATATAACAAGTGATAGCAGAGGTGAACTTCTCCCCAGTGACTGTTTTTTTAATGCTATCTGGAGTTCAGTCTTGAATCCTAATATTTGCAACCCAAGACTCAGCTAATTCATATGAGAATAGCACTTTTTGTCTGCTAAATGGTGAAGTATGCTGGTTTCAACCATTTTTTCCTTCTATCATGTTATTGGCCTATCCATAAATACTGGATAATTCTGCCTGACTTTAGACTGTGTTCCTACATGCGGTAGATCCCCATTATTCTGACTGTAGATTAAGTGTTAGGGTGCTTCTGGGTGAATGCAGGGAGTTTTTTATGCGCAGAAGCATGGAGGACTGAAGTTCTTGTCAGGGCATACAACAGTTCTTGTAAGTTCCTGAACGCTAATCTTTCCTGTAGTTCAGTGGGAGTAAGATGCAGTAATACTAAAAAACTTTCTTATATTCTGTAGGATGCTTTCGATGACAACACGTTCTGTGCAATTTAACCCTAGCATATTTGGTTCTCATAAATGCACCAAACTTTCTTTTACCAAAGAAATGGACTTTCTTAAAATCATAACCTGTTGTTTCATTGCTGTTTTGTTTGTTTGTGGCATCTTAGGTGAATATACAGTAATGACGGCTCATTTTCACTTGAAGAGAAAAATTGGTTATTTTGTCATTCAGACTTATCTCCCCTGTATCATGACTGTCATTCTCTCTCAAGTGTCATTCTGGCTGAACAGAGAATCTGTGCCTGCCAGGACAGTCTTTGGTGAGTACACTGAGTAGCATCAGCTTCGTTTGCAACAGCTGAAGCTGTTGGGAAGCATTTCTGAAATCTGCTTGGTAAAGGGCTTTTTCATTCAAGTTAGTGTGCTTGTAGAATGCAATACTATTTCTAGTCCAAACAGCTTTCAACTTCAGCTTACAGATCTCCTGAGAATCACAAAGGTTTTTGGAAATTAGCACATACTAGAGTACTGTCTCTATATCCTTGTCTGTTTTGAGAGGAAAAAGTTTTTGCAGAATGGAAAAAGATGATAATGTTTCTATTTAAAAAGTAAGTTTAGATTATTTTCTGAAATATCTTACCTTGGTATTATCCAAATATTTTGGTACTTGGTAGATAAGCACATTTCTAAATAAATTTGTAAATTAATCAAATTAAATTTGAATTTCTTTAGTTATTTGAATCTATTAAACTTTACAAGCTGCAGTTCTTCAAAAGAAAGCCTATTCTAGGATCTGGACAAATCTTTCCCACTAATTTTGGTCGGAGTGTACTATAAGGCAGCCGACAGATTCAGCAGCCCAAAACAATGATGCTTTTCTTACATTAAGATTTTGCTCTCTTCTTTGTAAAAGCAAAGCAATGAATGTCTTTCTTATTTGCATAACAGCGTTCTTTTAATTTGTTTGTTTCTGAAGAAAAAGAGACTGGCATAACAAAAAGAAAGTAATGTCTGTGGAATCAGCCATGAGGAATGCTGCATCAAACTGGATTATTAGTCATCAGCAAACACCACACTCTCTTCAAAAAATAGGGCAAACTCAAATGCATATTAAGTATGATACACAGCAAAGCACTTACTGTCTCTCCTGGTGGAGGAAATGCCACACAAAACATTGTGAAAATTGCAGGTTTGAATATGAGCCTTATTAAAGTCAGATGAAATGGGTCAGTTGTTTTAGTGGGACCAGAATTCTGCCATGTTTTCCCAGCAGTTATCAGGCAGATTTTTTTTTCTTCAAAACCTTCTGTGAATTTGCCCATTTCTGCTTATGAAAATGCACTGTCCTGTTTGTCAGCTTTGCAAATACACTGTCAAATCCTTCTGTATCTCTGTCCTTCCCCTTTTCTGTACCCTTCTCCTATACATTTAGGAAACAGTAACCCATTTGTCCATAAAAGTCTCTCATCTTCTCTTCCTAAAAGGCACTTTCTGTTACTGTGTCACTGGTAACAAGGCACAAGGATAATTTTCCTGGAATATTATGTTCCTTCCTGCATGATTCTTTCTTGTTCTTGATTTATTGTTTATTTAAATTTTTCTGGTTTGGTTGGTTTGTTTTTTTTTTAAGAAGTACTATCTGCGTAGCAGCCTGCTGCTTTACTCTGCTGGGGCTTTAGCATAATATGGATAATGAACAGTGACCTGTTTCAAGATGTCTTGAGGGATCTGAGTAGGGTGAGTGCAAGAACCACCCACACCATCCAGTGACATAAATTCTAAAATCTGTTTGCTAAGCACAGTAGGTTTATTGAGGAGATAGCAATTTCTATGACAGTATTTTATTTCTGCAGCACAGATGTGCACCTCACACAGCAGTTGGGGCTCCCTCCCCTCCAGGGCAGCTTGGACTGGCACCGTGAACCCAGGGGAACGCGAGGTGTCCAGGCTTTGCCTGATGGAGCAGCCCAGACCCTGTGTGCAGCATTTGTGCCTCAGGCTTAGCCTTCTGTGTCAGGTTGGGTGTCCCCTGAGGAGCTGTTTCTTCACATTCTTTTACACTCTAGATGAAATTGTCAGCACAAGATGCCAATGGCTTCTCTAATCACATAGCCCCAGGCAAATCTCCCAGTTTTTTCTCCATACCAGTTGTCACTGGGATTGCTGATACACTCTGGTCTTCTGCCTAAATGTGTTACAAAAAAAATGTGTAGTTAGCCACAGTTTTGTAACAAAGTTCATCTGTTGCTTCTTACTGTTTTCTGCCTCATACTCAATTAATCTTGGCAGTTAGAGCTGGGCAGGTACACTCAAGGTTTTATTTGGATGGTACTTGCAGATAGACTACAACCAGTGACACATGAAGCCCATACTACAGCTGAGGTAATAAAATAAGCTACTTCGAGCAGGGAATATAAAAATCGCAGGAGTTTTACATTTTTATTGGTCATACTTAATTTTTAGTTTTGATATGGAGTAGTCACTTGGTAGGTACCCATCTTTGTGTTGTATAATAAATATATCAATGTTATAATATGATTAAGTAGAAAGAATTACTCTTGATAAAATGTTTTTCAGAACCAATGAGAAATTTATTTCAAGTACCTTCTTGAGAGCTACCAAGTCCTGGAAAGGACTAACTACTCCAATACTGTTCCTTTCAAAGAAAGTTATTCAAAGTATCACTTAACATTTATTATTTCATGTTTGAAAGAAGTTACTTTTCTTTCCCCTTTCTATTCTCTTCCAATGTAGTTTCAAGTTCTAGGTTAATATTAAGGGCTTGGTATAATGAGTCTTCTTTTATACTTGAGCTCTTTAATCCCTTTCCTTTATGGCATCTATTTAATATTGTTGACCTAAGATATCCCAAATGAATTATGGCCTAATGTTATATTGTTTCAACTTTGCTTTAAATTATTGGAAGAAGAACGTTTTATCATTGTTAATTAAATAAGTCTTGAATGTGTTTTCTCTAGCAGATAAATTTGAAAAGCATTTGATTGCATTTTTAACGAAAGGGAATAAGCCTGGTTCATAACGCCTTTATTTAGTGCAAGATTACAATCTGTTTCATTTAGTAATGTGTTTATTGTTACACATTTAGTGTCGACAATATTAGCAAAACTAATCTTGTGCAGCTTACTGAATTCCCTTTTCATTTTAATGGGTCATAACATTTAGAAAGCATCACATATTTGAATGGCAGTATTAGATGCAGGTGACAGAAAAAATCAGAAATTAGTTCTCTTAGTGCTACAGTTATCTTTGTGTTTTAACTCACACAGAGTACGAGTAAGAATGTAGGTAGATACATATTCTTTGATACCAAAAGCAGGCAAGAAAAAAAAAATAATAGTCGTATTATTTTTAGTACATTGACCAAGATGCAGAATTTTAAATTCACATAACTATGTTCTTTTATTGACTCTATGTAATAATTCCATTCTCATGCTGCATTCCTATCCCTGCATTTTGCTTGTTCTTGGTTTATCTTTTCCGAACCTATAATAATTAATGTACATTTTGAAGCAAAAAGCCATTTTGACCTGAAATAGACAGAGCTTTTAGTTATGCAGCTACAGAGAGGGGAGCCTAAGAAAAGTTCAGATTTGTTCTTTCATTATTTTTACATGGGAACTGAGTAACGTAGACCCTTCCTTTTGAACAATTCTGTATATTCAAAGCACTTTTTTCCATTTTTTTGAAACAAATCCAAGCTCTCTTTATTTACTTCTTTCACATGCTGCTGATTATCTTTTGTGCCTTTGGAGGTATCCCAGCAGTCACAATTTTGAGGCTATAATTTATTAATTGGGAATTTCTGCTAACTGTAGACATAACAGTCTAGTGGTAGGCAGTGGGCAAGCATACCTGGAAAGTTGTAGCCCTTCGTTAGAGACTGAGCTGGCTCAGTGGTGTGCCAAGACACTAGCTCATGTTCCAGTAGTGGCATAATGACACATGACTTTTACTGGAGCTGGGGTAAATAGACTTGCCGTTCAGCTTTGGGAATTAACTCAACTGTTGATCAATGGGAAACTCTGTTCCATTGCTCAGTATTAGTGCAGTAAAGTAACACAAGCACCGACTTCACGATATATATATGTAGCTTACCTGACTGACAGAATGCAGTTTTTCTGGACATACATTATGTTATGGTCCTTGGCCTCCCATGTTGTTTAAAAAGGTTTCTGGCTTTTTGTGTTGCTCTTTTAGTAAGATGTGTAGACAGAACACTTGAGCTATTTTCTACAATCGTTCTCTCAATGAGTGTTCGAACTTATCTCCCGGTGCCTAAGCAGAATCAATGTACACTCCTTTTACATTGTATTCTCAAGTAATAGATATACATTGCATGAGTAAAAAAGAAACAGTATGGTGTGCAGCCAAATGTTATGGTTTAATACTTTAAAATACTTTATGCAGAATTTTTAAGCTTTTGTTTAGAACTCTAAGCATTTACTCTTGGAGTGAAAAAATGAAGTAGTAAGCTGTACCTCTGTAAAAAGGACAAGAGTCTTTTAATTCTGCTATGCTATTTGTATTTATAAGTCTATTCATGTTTTGGACCAGGTTGAGTGATCTAATTACCTAAAAAATTTGCAATTACTGTTAAGAAAAAAAAGGAGTGAAATAATAGAGCAATGGAATTAGCTTCCTAATTAAAAAAAAAAAAAAAGTAGTAATATATCAATCCTTTTATGATATCTTCTTCAACCATTATGTGTATCTTTGCAAAGCGCTGTGATGATAAAATTGTGGGAGGAGTAGCATGACATTATAAGAAATGGAACACATTTTAGGCATTTTGTACAAATTATTTGCAAAGCTGAGCTACCTGTTTTATTACGGAAACATCCTTTGGTAACTCATTATTTAGGCCTTTTACTTTCATTTTCAAATGAGATGTCCCCATTCTAACATGAGATGGCCAGGGCATGATTTAGTTGACTAAAATCTGTTCAAATTAGAAAAATTGGTTGATACACAAGAGGTGACTTTAGGGTCCAAAAGAACTTGTCTCTGCCAAGGAATAGCCTGACTTTTGCACACAAATGTTGGCATAAACTAGTCACCATGACAGATTTTAACTGTATGTTTTAGTTAGGCATGTCTACTTTTCCAGTTTAGCTCTTCCGCTGTTGTGTGGCAGTGCCCTACAGCATTGAGTAACAGCAATTGTTTGCCCGAATGTCTCTGTCTAACTTTAAACACATCTTGAATGGTATCCATCTGTCCTGTAATCTGAAATATGACACAGTTTGTATTTTCCACACATATATAAGTTTAGTGCCAGCGAAAAGTGTTGAATTTACAGCCCTGGAGATGGATATCCTCCCTCCAGTGAGGAGATGCCGTTTCAAAACGGCAACATAAAAAAAAAAATCTTAGGCAATCAAATAGCTCCAGGCTTGGTCTGAATGGATAAACCTGTAGTGATGGAAGATATTTATCTTTTATAGGCATGCACTGCTGAGAACAAAAGTTGTTATGATGTTGAGGTGTATTTACTGTCAAGTATAAAATGCTTGGTTCTCTTCAGAGAAGGGAAACGTCAATGGTTTATTTTTTTTGATCACTTTCAAAGACAAACTGAGGACTGCTCATGGTCATTTACAAGATGACACCTGTCTGTGTCCTTCTGTCACCTGTGCAGTGCCACATCTGCTGGGTGCTGGGCTATAGAAGATAGTTCTTGACCTGTGTGTAAACTGTGATCATTCTACATCATAGTGAGGTATCATGCAGTTTTAACATAGCCTGTTAAATTATTTAGGCTATTCAGAGTAGTATAGGATTTAGAGGAGAAGATGGCTTTCCTCTTAATATTTTGACTACCCTGTTGTAGGGAGACAACCTATATTCACTGGTTTAAATACCAAATTTAGTTCACTAGTATTATGAAGTAGATAATGCAATGTTTTTGATCTGGTTACTGTGTGGGTTTAGTGGGGTTTTATGTTAATCTTTGTGAACTAAACATGTTTAGATTTACAGGTTGGCCGTATTCCTAAACGTTAATAATTTTTCAGTCCTCTCAAGTTTAGCAGTGACAAGAAGGCAGGTTATTTCCATTAGGTCCTTTTTTTCATAGAGAAGACTTGGTAATACTAATTTTTGAAGTTAACTGTAATGTGCAAAATCATCTGTCTTTTGACTGAAGAAGCGCAGCAAGTATAAAAATACTAGAGATTCCTAAATTGACAGGTATCTCAGATTAAATTTTCTGTCCAATTTTTTTCCCACTCTATTCAGGTAAAATGACTGTGGTAGCTGGAATATAAGTGAATTTTTAGAGTGAAGGAATAAATGAAAGCGCACTGGCAATTGCCTGACAATGTGCTGTTTGATTAGCAGTTGGGTCACGAAGTGGTGTGGCTTGCTGAACTTTTTAGAGAAATTGTCAACTGGTAGCAAGACACAAGATGTAAATTCATGGTGTTTTAATTGAGACTAGAAAAGGTCAGCAGTTAATTTTAAATTAGATTTCTGAAGAAGCCAATGGGGCTTCCAGAAGACTAGTTTATTCTAAAAGGTAGGACTTAAACAGAAGAGTACCTTAGCAACTGTATATATTTACATGTGGATAAGGTCACCTTATCTCTGAGAAACAATCACTTTACTGATACTTCTGTGTAATTAAAATGATTTATCTGCAGCTCAGGACTGGTGTTAAAATTTGCATGTGATAATTTTAAATGTAAGATAGACTGCCTTTTCCCTGAGGTGCTGAAAATAATTAAGCCATATGTTGTGTAAGTGTTACGAGAGAATAAGTTCTTTACAAAATATATTGCCTAGACATTTTCATACAGTATAGTATGATAGCTGCTTCCTTGTCATTGTATAGGCTAGTAGATCCCAACAGTGTCACGACCAAATCCACTTCTTTAATTTACGGAGGCTGAAAAGTAGCAATTAGAGAATTATGTTTGCTAAGGTGTTTGGATACTGTGTGACTCAGCAGGATGTTTCTGTGCCCTGTTTTCCCTGCCGCCCAGGCCTTTGGAAGCGCATCAAGGGAGAGCAGCGCTGAGGCTGAGGCCACTTAGCATTGCTCTGTCATCCTTTGTAGCACCCTCAGAGATGGAGATTTTTTGCAGGAGGGATGGAAATTCCAAAGCCTGAAGAGGCCTGAGTAGGTGTAGTTGTTGCCTCTCTTCCCCCTTAAAAATGCTTCTCTTGAAGCAGAAGGAAAATATGAGCTAGGTGGATGCTGAAGAACCCAGGTGGCAGATTGCTCACCGCGGAGGATACGGCTTAGGGAGAGTGACTCGACTTTCCCTTGGGAATCCTCTTACACCAATTTAGGAGCGTGGAGTTGTTGAAGCTGTGATGTGCTGTTACTAATATTTCTGCCATGGCGTCTCCTTTGCCTGTCACAGTGGAGTGCAGGTTTGCTGCTCTGTGCTAAGTATATCGCTTTGCATTGCTTTTTATTCTGGAGACATGTTTAATGGCATGCCACAAGGGGAATAGTTTAGTTTGTCTAAGTGTGATTCAGCCTGAGGTGGGAGAACTGATTTGCTTAAGGAATGGAGACTGCATTTGTGGCTGTGGGTTTCTGCGTGCTAAAACTGATTTGGAAAAATGTTCTTCTCTTCATTTCCTCCCATGTATCTTTTTTTTTCTGATTTTTTGGAGCATAATTCCTGGCTTCCTACTGGGTTTTCATTACGTACAAAGTACTGTAAAGTGCTTTTAATAACAACCACAGTGAAAGAACAATCTTCCCAGATCATTAAGTCTTGTTTTCTGATATATAATACACAGTTATAATAATCTGACTTTTCAAATCAATATGCCGTTCTAGAAAAAATCCGTGTTACCTGAATGAAAACTTAAACTGTTTGTCTTCAAGTATGTCACTATGTTAGTGAGAAAGCTACTTAGGAAAAAAAAAAAAGCCATTGTTTCTAATAACAAAGGTAAATGGTTGTGTTACTGTCAATAACGATGGGTGCCAGACCTGCAGCCATTGCAGTGAAGCCAGACACCAAACATTAACATATTAATTGTTATTACTGTAATTCTGCACAATATTATGGTTCCATTAGGGAATTGTTAATTTTGTCTCTTACCTGTCCTGATAGCTAAAAAAAAATAAATAAAATATTATCTATCTTCTATAAGTAAAATTTGCAGCTGATTAAAAAAGGGAAGCTTAGACAACAAAATTGAACTAAAATACTTGAAAGGAGACTGCAGATGCAGCCTTTAATAAGGTTCTGGCAGTTTGTCACCAACTTAGATAAGCAAATTTTCCATTATGTTTCACAAACATACCATAATAATTTTTGGTTTGGTCAACATTCAAAATTCAAGTAAAATTGATGATGTTCTCCTTTTTTGTCCCCTTGCAGGAGTAACAACTGTGTTGACAATGACAACGCTGAGCATCAGTGCTCGAAATTCACTCCCCAAAGTAGCATATGCAACAGCTATGGATTGGTTTATTGCTGTTTGTTATGCGTTTGTATTCTCTGCATTAATTGAGTTTGCAACTGTAAATTATTTCACAAAACGAGGATGGGCCTGGGATGGAAAAAGTGTAGTGAATGATAAGGTAAGTCCTAAGGAAATAGCCCTATTTCCAGCCAATTGCACTGAAATAGCTGTAATATATTGTTTTGAGAAAATTTGCTGTATAAAAAACCCCAATACACGATGCTTTAAATCAAAAGCATGTAGATGTATGTTCTGTCCTGAAAAAAAAAGATAAATCTGCCCTGATGTAGCTAATCTTACTTGGTCCCAGTAATCCACCTTTAGTTATCAAGCACATTGGTTTTTTATGTTAGCAACTGTCTGACTTCTTTCTTGACTCCTCAGATACAACTGTTCATCTGCTAATTCAGAAAATTTTATCCAGGTTATGTTGGTTGATCACTTTGTTATTATTTAATCCAACTGAGTTGGAAATAAGAAAAAGATTACAGTAAGATATAATATATATTAATTTTCCTAGTAACTAAGGATCAGAAGAACAACCAAATGCCCATATGCGCCAACTGTTAATAACAAAATCTAGAATTTTTAAACATTTTCAGTATTCTGAAACTTATCGATAATGATATGTAGACATAATTTTTTAAATTAATTTAAATAGCAGTTGCAGCTGCACATCACTTCTTCACCTGTGATGTACTGATATGCTGAGCTCACAGAAACTTGCCTTTATTTTCTGGTATTTGTAGCAGTGTAAGTGTGATAGCATGAAGAAATTTTTACATGATAGAATTTATTATTTTGTGAACAAGATGACCTGGTGAAACGCCTAAATTTTTGTCAAGCTTAATCTGTTTATAATTTTAATAACACAGAACAAATGTTAAACCTGACTTGTTTTGACTGACTGACTATATTATATACCCCAGTCCCTGATTCTACCAATGGAAAAGGATTTCTTCTGACAAATATTCTGTGGTTCTCCTTAAAATAGGATAGGATATTGTTTCCTTCCTAGATAATAATAGTAGACATGAAGCACAGTTTAATTAACTGATGGTTTCTCAGCACTTTGAAAGCATAAAGCACAGTGCTTAAAGAAGCAAAATGTTAAGTTAATGGTGAAGGAAAATGAGAGGAAATTAGTACATTGTTTATAATTCCCCGTGGCTTCCAGGGCATGAACAATCCATAGCTACAGGATCTGGACCCTCATGCTAGAAGTAGATACCGAATCACTAAAAGTTTATCACTGTGTCATGAGTGAAGCTTTTCAGACTGGCACATTGCCCTGGCATTGTAATAATGTAGGTAGCCCCTATAAACTCTCTAATTTTCCTTTGGCTGTTCCTTTAAATTAATGTAATGGTGTTGTCACGTGATTCTAGAAGTGGCAGCTGTTTAACAGCTGTATTCCTTCCCTAGGAATGACAAAATTAGCCATTCCATTTTAAGATTTATATATTATTGACACGGCCAGATCCCTATTTTCTTCAAACTGACATAACAAAAAGCTAAACTTTTAACATATTCATAGTTTCTCATACAAAAATATGATTAATCTTTATTATGTGGGTCTCATAAATAGTGTTACAGGTACTTTTTAAAAACATACTGTGTGTCTGAAAGAAAGGAATTATAGATCAGAATGTTCCTCTTGTAATTGTTGATGTTACATGGAAATTGCCATTTAAGTGCTGTCAAAATGAAAGTTGTCTCAGGAAAGGAGGTATGGGGACAAGCCACATATTTGACCAGCCCTTTTTCACACTTCAGTCAACAAGGAACAATGCTGAATTCCCGCCCAATCCCAGATTTTCTTTTTACGTGACACCATTTCCTGAGACAAGATATTTGGGGCACAGCACCTAACCATGGAGATCTTATCGAGATTTGTAGATAGCCCTGATAAATATCAAATTGGAGCTAATATAAAACCAAAATTGAAAATTGGTTAGATTGCTCCCAGTGGAAGGAAAAAATTGGAATGGGCCTGTATGGGAATTGTCACAAGAGTTTCCTCACTTGTGCCACTTCCATTAGATTAAAAATAAAACTAAACCAATTCAACAGCTGATGATTCCAACTTATCTTCATCTGTTTAATTCTGTATTTTGAGGAAGAGATGGACTGAATCTAAAATTAATTCGCCTGCTTCTAAATTATATATGGAGAGCATTTTCTGCTGTATTGCTGAGGTTGGAAGGGACCTCTGGAGATTGCCTAGTTCAACCCCCTTACTCCAAGCAGAGTCAGCTAGGGACAATTGCTCAGGGTCATATCCAGGTGGTTTTTTATTATCTCCAAGGGTGGAGACTACACAACCTCTCTGGGCAACCTATTCCTGTGCTCAGTCACACTCACAGTAAAAGAGGGGGTTTTGTATGTTTGAGTGGAATATTCTGTATTTCAGTTTGTGCCCATTACCTCTTCTCCTTCCACTGGATATCACTGAGAAGAGTCTGGTCTAGTCCTCTACTCTCTCCCACCAGACATTTGTAGCTATATACATATAAATACATACATATTTCTTTAGAATATTTAGAAAATGTAGAACATTAGTGAAATTCCTTTATTTATTTGTGTTACATTATGAGATGTTCAAATAATACTGATGTGAGATTTACGTGGGAAAGATGGCCTCATTTTCATTTTATTACAATGCCAGGTAATTTATTTTTTTTTTCCCAGTGTACCTGTTCATTCATTCTAGTTCTCTTAATAGAGAACATTTTAAAGACCTTGCAGTTCTGTTGTAAGGAGCCAGATACAAAACAGCTAAAGAAAGTCCAATGTTTTCCTTACAATCTCAGTAACAGACCCTTCCTTGTATACCTTCAGAAGTGTATTTGATGGTGCAAGAGTCTGTGTTTTTAGAGCATTCTCATGTTACCTGTACCTTCTTTTTAGATAGACTGGAAGTATCTCTCTTTATATTTTCATTTATCAGTATGGTATTCCTGGTATTTATTTTAACATACTCACTCATAGTCATTTGTTGATTTTGCATTTGAAATGATGTTTTATTGAGTTTATTCTGGCAAATACACATTAAATATTTAACTTCATGCTGTCTTCCAATAGAAAAAAGAAAAAGCATCTGTCATTAAGAAAAACAATGCCTATGCAGTGGCTGTTGCCAACTATGCTCCAAATATTACCAAGGACTCAGTGCTACCAACCATCTCCAAGAGTGCTACAACTGCAGAACCCAACAAGGCAAAACCAGAAGCGAAGCCGCAGGAAGCAAAGAAGACATTCAACAGTGTTAGCAAAATTGACAGAATGTCTAGAATAGTGTTTCCAGTCTTATTTGGTACTTTCAATCTAGTGTATTGGGCTACGTATTTAAACAGGGAGCCTGTCTTACTTGGCTTTGCGCCATCAACCTAAAAGCTGAATTGCACTGAGGACTTAAAGCATCATTCTAATCAGATAGGTTGTTCGCTATGTACAGTACGACTAATAACTGCTAATCTGTGAACCATTATGTACAGAGTGTATATAGATGTCTTATCTGTGTATCTCCAAAGGAGGGACACAGTGTTAATTCATGGGTCTGTAAACAGATAGCACCCATGGCAAATATAGCCAGCTCTTTAAAAGTTATACCCAGGGGAGTTCTGTTAAACTAGCATTCAAATACACAGAATTATATTCTCTCCGTACAATGAAATGAAGATATGATCCTACATAATTATTTAGGAACAGTATTTTTTTAATTTAAAGTTAAAATATTTTTCTATAAAGTAACTAATTCTACTTTAATGAAATAAACTGTCATTTAAAAAAAGTGATTTTTTTAAAAAGGTGTAATTGTTTCATACAATAGCAGTACCCATGTACATAACAGAGTACGGAGGTCGTACAGTTCTACTGTTCACAAACATTCAGGATACTAGTTAGGCTGAAGAGGTAGTAAAGACTACTGTATGGCAAAAGCCATGAGTTTCTTACTTCTGTCCTGTTTGAAGTTGTTAATAAACTCTTCTAATTGATTTCAGGGAAAAGCCAATGTTAATCAAATCTCCAATATCAACCAACTTCCACTAGTAAAACTCTTATTCTTTTCAGAGTTTTATTTATTTATTTATTAACCAGGTTGTCTGGTTCAGCAAAGTTGGATTTTTTTGCTTTTTGATTTTGTTCTTAATTGGATTATTGTCAGGTTCAACAAGCACTCAGAAATTTTTCAGGGTTAAGTATATTAGTAATATAATACACTCTTTTTCCTTGCATAATGTTATCCTAAAACTTGCCATTAAAATATTTACTTGTATTTGTCCCAGAAAGCATTGTTCTCAAGGAAACAAGAACCATGATTTAAGTTCAGGAAATTGTCCATATAATAAAATTTACTGCTGCTTTTGTAAATTGCAACTTTACATTTCGCTGACATAACTTTACAACAACTTTGTATACTAGAAATGGTTTTGCTAAGATTTGAATGTTATTTTTTTAATAAAAGGTCATGCATCATCAGTAGGTATCAACTGTATTTCATATACACAAATATAACAAAATTGGAGCTGCCATTTGCAATTTTATATGAACATTTAATACTGATCAGTAAAATTGTTTTTCATCTGAGCCTTTGCAAAGATTCTTTATGACCCCAAAGGCCTGGTAAATCATGACATAAATAATAATTGTGTACTGTATTTAGAATTTAATATACTTGGCCAATCAAAAATATTTTGATTCACACATACATTAGCAGTTATTAGTTGACCTTTAATAAAAGATACACCTTTATGATGATGTCTTCTAGTAGAGACATATGTAGTCGTATAGTGTCATTTATTGCAGTTTTGTACAGTACTTGAGTATAGTGCATAAAATAGGTATGTTCAGAGTTTAACAAAGTTGTACAAATATTTCTAAAATCAAATAAAAGAGTATCTTAAGACATGGAAATGTGCTGAAAACAACAAAGAGATACACTGCTTTCATTCGCTGTTTTATTTTCTTGCTTTTTCTTTGCTTTTAATGTGATTCTGTTTTGTACTTTGTGTGACAGTATAGATGCCAAGGTCACAAATACATATTATGAATAGAATTAATAGTTAAGACAGAGTTGACATCAGTAAAAAGGTACTTTGTAAGTTATAAATGAAAGGGAGAAGCATGGACAAGGTGTGTATCCCTTGAAGTCCCTCTAATTAAACCATCAGATTAAACCTTTCTCATCAACAGTAGTTAAAAAATGAGCACTTTACTTGCAACATTAAAATAAAAATATCCTTATTTTCATATATATTTATATATAAATGTAGATCTTCCATGTAACATGGAGAAGTGTGCAATAGTGTGATTATGAGCATAAGGCTGGAAGGCAAGCAATAAAAAAAGTTTATTTCATGGTATAATTATACATTTTTAAAATGTTTCATTTGTAAATTATAAATTATCCCTTTAACATCGCATTGTCCAGGTATGAATAAATATATAAATATGTACATATGTACAAATAATTGTAAATAATTAGAACTGTAGAAAAATCCCTTCACTTTTAACTCTGTTTTTGGCAAAGGGCTCTGACTGTATAGTTTAATGGAGGCCCATGCTAAATTGCTCTTGAACTCGAGTGGCTCAATTATGTTTTCTGTAGCTGACGTCTCCTTTGTGTGACCTAGTGGGAGCTCTTACCTTCCTTTCATGTCAGCAAGGTCTAGGGACGCTCCGAACGTCACTGGACTGGGGCATGAGAAACAGAGGTTTGTTTTTCACCCTTGGTCACACCCCAGGTACTCCAAACCCTTCACAGTGTTTAATCAATGTTCTGTGTTGCTGCGTGCACGACGCTGTGTAGTCAGAACTCTCCCCTCTGCAATCAGGAGTGTGCTCGGAGGCTTGTTGGGTTACCTGATAAGGAAGGATTTTGCATCCTCCTCCAAGAACAGGCACCCTCAAATGTTTTTAACAGTCCACGTCTTCTCCAACAAGACCTCTTCTCTGGAAGATAACATCTGTGTAATTCAGAGCTGCATGCGGAAAGCGTATCTTCAGTTTGCACAAGAAGGCTGATGCTGTCTCACGTTAGTCAGCTCTGCTGCTGCTGCAGCTTTTATTGGGTGCAATTATTTTGTCATTCACTGACTGTTTTCCCTATGCTTGTGTTATGCTCAGTCAGACAAAAGAGCAGGTGTTTATCACAGGCTAAAGATACATTTATCACATTAATATGGAAAAATAGGCATACTATATAAATTCACTCAGTGAAAAATAACACATTCTAAATATCCACATGCAGTTACTGTGGGCATCACCAAGGCTTTTGAGTGTCTGCGCTACAGAAAAGTTTCACTTTTACATTTAGCTCACTTGTTCTGTGTTAAAGCAAGCTCCTGGGGGAGGAAGGTGTGTGTTTTATTGTTTCACTGCAGAAACGTTTATAGTGAGTAAACTGACCACACACAAGTTGCAAATTGTAAGACTGACAAGTGGATAGCTGAATTTGAATGTAAACATTTAAGTGAACACAAGCATCGTGCAGGGAAAACCAGAATACAAGAGTTAGGCCTTATTTCCATTAACAGTACAGAATTTGTGTCTGGGATTTTAAAGCTGTTCTTACAAATTTATGTGCCAAATACCTAAAAGTTTCATTTAATTTGAGTAAAACTTGCTGGTCTTAAATACTTAAAGCACAGAGAGAGGGCACAAGTGAGCAAATGCAAGTCACTTCACTATCAAAGACTTGCACGTGGAATCTACTGGCAAATTGTTTTGTTGACGTGCTAATCTAATTTTTTCCCCACTTTATTCTTGGGTCAGGGTGTCATGGTTTATGTGACCTAGGAAATTCATACAATAAATACAATGATACAATACTGTGGTAAATTTGGATTGGAATTGCCATAATTCTGAACATGGTTTATGAAATAGTTTCCAGTGTAGTACTGGGGCATGCACTTCTGGGTGCACGTGGTCAGTAATTTAACAGTAATTTATAAATCAGCATGAAGAATATAGAGATCAGCAGGGCTTATCAGGAAGGGCTGTCTGCTAGAGATTTCTTAACAGATTGCTTTTAAAAGAGTGGCTTCCAAACTTCTCAATTATGTTGTAGCCAATGAAATTAACTTCACCTTCCACATCTGGGTTAATTCAATTTGTTACTGCTGTATTGTTGAGCATCTTTAGAAAAATTAGTATGGTAGATGTTCTGAGATAAGAGCTTTAGCTTGGGAGACTACTCATACCACCAAACATTATGCTAAATTGAGGAGCTAGTCTGCCTTTTATAGTTGTGGGAGAGAGCATGAAACAGGTTTGCGAGGCAGCAAAGAGGAGCCTCGCTGAATCACCTTCCCCTCCCAGTGATTATAGATAACACATGTGGTGGTGAGACTTTAAAAGTGGGATGACCATAAACTGTCTGTGTGAAAGGTAACAGAAGCAGCTGGGAGGAGGCAGGGATATACAGGGGAGGAAAGGGGGAAAAGAAGAATAAAATGGCTTTGTTACTGTGTCAGTGGATTGTGAGATGATTGAGGAAGAAGCCATTGAAGGAGGTAATATGTATTTTTGTTTCAGCTTCAGTTTTGAGCCTTCAATACCATATGTGAGTTGCAGGAAAGTAACTTTTAGAGCACATGGATTGAAATACTGCTTGTTTATTTCTGCTCAACTTGAGGGGTGTTGTGCCTTTGAAACTGAGAGGCTTCTGCTGACTGCTGCGTTTCAAACTTGCAATGTGGTGTGCTTCCTGCTGCATGGGCCACCCAGGGTGGAGGGGGGAAAGATGCTTCAGGAATTAAATGGAACTTTGTTAATTCCAGGTTTTGTTTCCTTAAGAGGTATGGCTTTCACTTAAGCACAGACATCCAGCATTCATCCTCTGGACCTCTCATTCCTATTCTGAAAGCTTAGTGATGCACAAGTTTTTGCCTTGATCTTTCACAAAATGGATGAAGTCTATGCTTTTGAACATTTCCATTCCTAACAAATTTGCATGAAAGATTATTTCAGTATGGATATGAAGCTATCATTAGTCTATGCCCCATTATGGGCAGACACATAATGCTAAAATTTAGAAAGCAATGCAATGGGTTTTAAGCAGGGGAAGAAAATATTTTAAAATGAGCTAAGAAAGTTAAATAGCTTCATTTAAAAAAAAAAACCCAGCATGATAGATGTACAAGTGTCTAAACACATCTAAATAGAATCTCTGAGTGTGGTATAATTTGATGTCGTGTCTAAAGTTTTTGTCTTCAAGACTTTGAAACATTGAAGTAATTAAGTGAATTTATGTGAAAGTCAGCTCGCACTTCAGCCTCCAGTAAAGGGAGTGGTTCTTTAGCAAGCAGAGTTCTAGGATTCCTTCCACCTCTTCCCAACAACAATGTACCTTCTGCTAGAACGCTCTCAGTTTCCAATATAACTTCAAGTATCTCTTTAACATTACCTTCTCTTGTTTCTCAACCCAAACTCCCTAACAACCAGAACTGTTAATTCTATTCTGAATTCAATTGTTAATTCCAGCCATCTGAGAATCAGTGAGTGATTTGTCACTTCAGACCTTTAGTAGTAGAAACTAAAGGCTCATAAGTATGTTTCAACGTAAGGCAAATGTTAATCACAAAAAATGTTTGTTTTCCTCTGATTTAAACCATTTAATTTTCTAGATTCAGATCTCTCTAGCTGAATCCTTGAAGTCTGTGATTGCATCTTATTGGAAGAAGCTAAACTTTGAGGGCTTTACCTCTCTGACTGAGATCAGGGCAAAATTTGCACCAAATTTAAAATAAAACTGATTAGGATCCTCAGGATATTCATCTGTGTCACTGAAATCAGAAGGGATTTTTTACAGAAGGGGAGTGCACCTGAGAGTACACTTGGACTCTCCTTTGGCTAGAGGTGCTTAGTTCTTTAACCCATGAAAATAAGCCCTTGAAAGAAGAGCCAACCATACTGAAATTCGGTACTTGATGTCTGATTCATTCCTGGTATATATTAATGCCTTTTAAGAATATTTTGAAAGTGCTATGAGTTAGGAATAGGTGATAACACTCACAAAAAGGATTTTGGAGGATGTTTTAAAATATGCAAGATGATGTATACTCTTCCTATATTGTCAGTGTCTACATAAATATATATGAATATATTTTTATTGTTGGATGATTTAGAAGTTATATTTTGCTTTCAGATTTTAATTCCTTATATAATGTGAATACTTCACTCAATCAAGTGTCCTGGAGCATGTCTTTATGCGTTCAAGGTTTTTAATGATTGCACTAAGTGCTTTCATTCATCTGATATTCGAAGAGGTGAGCTTCAACAGGTTGAAGTGTTAACATTTGTTTTCCAGTACTTCATCCATCTACCTATGCTGTCGAGGATGGATGAAAATAAAGAATGGAACAAGATATTACTTTGATCAACTGCTTTTGATATTCTTTATTAGATGTTCATTTTGGCTGGATTTATCAGTTTATAGGCTACAATAGCTTAGCATTAGCACGGAATGCAATGTAGTACTTTACATCTATTAGAATACATATGTACAATATGCACCATATCTATAAACTGTTAAAAAATCAGTTCCTAAACAGCACCCCTTCACCCTCTCCCCTCCAAATAGTCACTTTATTAGGAAAAAAATTGAAGGCACTTTAATTTTAATGGAAGTGATTACACTAAATCTTGTTACACTTGATTAGAAAAAAAAAATGTAAAAATAATGTGGAGTCTGATTCAGACATTGTTAGCAATTTCTCAGATGGGCTGGAGTCAGAGAGCATTTATGTGCTGGATGACAAATCTACTTTAGTGAGTCACTTAGGTGTGAAAACGTATAGGACTTTGAAAATTGATGCTTCCAGTATATCAACAAGGAATAAAGAAACAGGAAGAACAAAACCAATAATTTTAAAGAAAATTAAACACCAATCAAATATGCACAGTAAGAAACTGCATGATAAATGTAAGTATACTTAACCTTGAACATCAACGTCATATAAAATCTTCTGGGTGACAGTTCACTTATTTAGTAGGCTTCATAGTTATAAATAATTAAAGAGGATGATAATATTCTGTAATTTGTGACCTTGTTTTAACTGGAAAAAGTTGTTACTTTTCTAAAATGTAAAAGAAATAACTGGATTTATGTTTGAATGTGTCACTGCTTGCTGTTGAAGAATATTTATTAACCACATGCAAAATATTGCTTAACATTATCTTTTTGTACTTCTTATTAAAGTTAATTTAAATATAGCACATGTATTTTTGTTTTTAATGTTTTGACAGCACAATTGTTTAATTCTCCTCGTGGCTTTCCTCTCAGGATTTGTGTGTGGGTTTTTTGTTTGTTTGTTTTTGTTTACTTGTTTTTAAGCAACCCATTACAGCCTCTACGAAGGCACTTTTTTATTAAGGATAGAGTTTCCCAAAGAAAACAAACAATATATTGGAAGGAAAATATTTTCTACACTAGTGAGAGTTTAACAGGGTTTTCTATTTATATAATGAGAATGTCTTCATGTATTCATATTACACACAACAATGTTTCATGTTTTCAGAAGGTTATAAAACATATTGCTGCAGGGTATACATTAACCACCTGTTGATGTGGAACATAAGAAACCTTTTACTAGAGAGAAGGGTTCATCGATGGGAGTAGATGGGGCAAAAAACCTTACTCGGAAACAACCCCAAATGTATATGCTGTTAGTAGGGTTTAGTTTCCTGTTTTAAAATGAATGTTCTGAGTTCCAAGTCTTTCAGTGGAAAAGCTATAAATATTTCAGAAATGGCCCATTCTTTTCCTGTGTGCAGCAGCTTCACGTGACAAACACATAAATGTACTTCATGGATGATGGAAGTAATTTTATTTATCAGAAGGGATCTGGGGCTCCTTGTATCTGGGTGGGGCTATGTAATGCTCTCCCGAATACCTGGGAATGCCAGGACAGTGTGTGAGCAATCTATGTTGCAAATAAATAAATAGAGTTGTAATAATTTATATTGGAAAGGATCTCTGGAGATCATCGTGTCAAATCCCCTGCTCAGAGCACAGCCATAATACAGCAAGTTGTATGAGGCCTTGTCCAGTCAAATGTTGAGCATCTCCAAGAGTGGAGATCGAAGAGCTTCCCTGGGTCACTGTTCCTCTGTCACCACACTCATGGCATAAAAACATTTCTTTGTATTTAATTGGAATTTCCCATGTTGCACATTGTGCCTGTTGCTACTTGCTGTATCGTTTTGGACTGCTGAGATGTGTCCCCGTGTCTATAGTCCAAACTATAGCCCTAAGTGCTTTGGCTTTATTGGTAATTTAGATTGAAAATGTTAACATTTGAGCTTGGGCTTCACCACAAGACTGGATTTCCTTGGGTTTTCTGTGCAAGATTTCTGCTTAGTACTACTTACTTATGACTTGCTTGTACCCCAAATAGTGGATAGCAAACTCTACCTGCCTCTCTGAATCAGGACAACATCTTTTGCATGTGTATGATGACTTCTGTCAATTAACAAGACACAGTAGAAGAGCCTTGCCATTGCATATCTTCACATAATCAAACTGGGCGATTTTGCCCTTGCTTTCCCACAGTAAATTCTCAGGTACTGAGACGATATGAAATATGTATCAGGTGAGGAGAAATCTCCCTTTTCTGTGTCAGAGACTGACACAAAAGTACAACACTCTCAGTGAACTCTACTCCTACGACAAGACTGCTGCCAACGCTGTTCCCAAGGAAAAGCCTAGGAAGAGCACACACGCTGCATAGTGAACAATATATTGGGCAGTGTGTGGGCCTGGCTCTTATTATAGAGCTCTTATAGCTTGCCATTTCTTTGCCTCTGCTCCAAAACAAACAGCCCTCCCTTGAAGTGGTTCCAAGAGTTGGGCTGACCCATGAAACGTGGGATTCACACTGTGGTGGTGCCGGCAAGAGGCTGGACGTGGCTGTTCAAACACACTGTTAGGTACGTGTTTGTGTTATTTGGGCATTGCTCCCTGCTTTTCTCTAGAGCTGTAAATCAGTAGCTTTTGAGCATGTACCGACAGGATCCAATCTCAGTGGCATGACCAGTACATTTCATATGTATCTACTCAGGATATTTGCTTATTAAGAGATTTACTGATTTATTAGGACACTGCAAATAACACCTCCTGGAGCCACCGGATGGATTTGACTTCTTTTTCATTTCTCCCCCTTCAGAGAGAATGTTGTAATATAAAGCAAGACAACATCCTAAGATAAAAATAAGGATGAAGTTACTGGTGAAGAAACAGTCCGTTCTGCTTGTCTCTTTATATATTTCCTTCTTCGTGGATGCAAAAATATATGCAGACAAAGTATGCTTGGAGGGCAAAATATGCTTGTAATGCTCTCTTATTAGCAATTGTCAGAAGATAGCTATTGTTCCATTGGAAAGTGTTTTTCTTCAATTAGAATATTTTTTCTGAATATTTCACCAGTATCAAGGAATATTTTCATGCTCTTATAGAATGCTGAGGGATTGATAGCCACGCAGAAAATGGTCTATAATGTAGTATATTTTTCCCAGAAACTTTTAACCCAAAAATCGGATTGTAATGAAGGAGGATTTCTTTATGGACAGATACAAAGTAAACAGGGGACCTGAGTAATATTTGCAGAGCTGACAAATCATATGGGAGAAGAGAAGCATTTAACTAAAACCAGTATGGAAAACATTTTGAACAGTCATCCTTTGCATTTGTGGTGGATAGGAGCCACAGTAAATGTGAAAAATGAATATTCATAACATTTTAAATATTGAAAAGCAACCCTGCTTTCAATTTCTTTGCAGATCTTTTGAGACCCTGGTATAAATTATTAAAGAGGAAGGAATTCTGTGTCTCTTCCCCTTTCTAAAAGCTAGTATCATTTTTTGCTAATACTGGACATGAGTAGAAAGTGCCAAAACGACTGAATTTTTTGAAGATTACTGTTTTGTGCAAAGCAATGTATTCAACTGCTGCACCCCTCTCCCTCCCCGTCCCCCAAGTCAATTGCTAATATTTTGAGATAGGAGAATTTTCATTGCCAGTTCTGACTAAGTTGTGGCTTGGCACATTGCTGCTAAACCTTTCTGATGGAACACATTATCCTTCAAAATCCCTTTCCGTTCTTCCTTTCTATCACAAATACAAGTATGCATGCGATCTTCAAATTCTAAAACACAAAGAAAGGGTTGTGCACAACAAAGAGAATGTAGTCCATTTCTATATGGGAACACAGATCATTATAGTCCAGCCAGTGATTTGCTTTCTCCTTTAGAAATTGAGGAGCCTGATATGAGGGGGTCATTGAGCGTGACTAAAGACAACGGATTCAACACAGCTTTAGTTAACACATGAACCTTGCTAATTTGCCAAATCTGACCAAATTGCTAGCCTTCCATAGCCTTTGGTTAGTACTTGCTTAGCATAGCTTTGATCCCACCTCTTTCAGCTGTGTCTGCTCTGTTGCAGTTTAAATCCTTGGGTGAAATCCTGGCCTGATTCCTGCAAGTTGTGAAGCTCCTTTTATCTCCAGGGTTTGTCCCCCACCTTGTTACCAGCATATATTTTTGTTTGTAATTTAGCCTTTTAAAAAAATATCATAAACGTTTGATATTTTTCATAGGAGACATATTTTCTGCCTATCAGCAGCTCCTTTATCAACGGAGTTCTCTTTATATTCAGTGGCATGCTCCTACAGTCTGCTTGGTTAGCCAGCCAGAAAAGCAGAATTGGCTTTCTAGACCCCATGGCCCATATCCTGCTAGAGAGAGGAATAAGTGCACTTCTGCTAGCAGGTCCATTGTACTCCAGGGACAATTTGCGTATGTGACATTGCATGTCAAAGTGCAGCAACAAGGGCTGTATCTTTTCCAGCATTAGCTGCATGTAGTAGGACAATACTGTGAGGGGTGCTAGGATTTTTGCTAATTTTGCAGACAATTTTTTCATACGTTAAGTGAATTTAGGAAAAATCAACCTGGATGTCTTGCATACCCACAACAGTCCACACAGTAGGCAACCCATCACTATTGCCCTGTTTCTTACCATGTTCACTGATGTCCCATTTTTCCTTAGAACAACAGCTTCTATTCCTTGCAGTTGCAAAGAAAACCTCTGAGTTGTACACTCAACATCAAAAGTTACAGCACTCCCTGAATCTGCAGACAACCTGAACCAATGAGAAGTGTCATCTTAGTGTGTTGTGGACTAATCAGTTAATCATTTAAGTGGTACTCCAATTAAGATAATTTAAATCATTTGAGCAAGGAAGAGGTTTGTTTCCTCTGCTAGGCTACAAATACATACTTTTAACTGTCTGTAGTGTTTAGGAGGTGGGAAAGAGGAAGTCACAAAAAGCTACACTATAATGAATCAAAAAAACCTAAGTACTGCAGGTTGTAAGGTAAGGAAGAACTTATTTAAAAGTACCTACAAAAGTTATTAGAAAGTTATAGATCCTTGTCCTCTAATGAGGAACATTTCCCACAGCTGGGGACAGACTAGCATTGCAGCTACACCTTTTTTTGGTGGTGGGAGGGAGAATTCTTTTGTTTACCACACAAAAGATGGTGTGTGAGGAGGCTTTTCACATGTTTCATGTTATCAGCAGTTTTTTCTTTATTGTCTTATGACATTTTTATATCTTCTATTTATCAGTCTAAAGTTGCATGAAATTGTCCTTTTTATGTTAAAATCCTGCAACTGGATCAATGTTTTACCTGCTATTCATTCTCCATTTTCACAATGAAAATTTCTAATGTGTCCAATTGCTCTTGTAGAACATTAATGACAATCAGATGGCTTCCATTTGTTCTGAGCTTATCAGAATGCCATAAAGAGCTGACTACTTGAAATTATTGCCTGACTGCTCACACATTACACTTGTTGCTAAAGCCTAAGTATTTATGCCTGAAGGGTAGTTACTTTGTTGCTAAGTTATAATAACGGCAACATGTTAACTTTCAAGGCCAGTGAGTATGATGCACATATTAATGTTTTTTTAATTCTTTTGGTGTTGTTGAAATAGTGATCATCAATGCTAAAGGAATAATCCTAACTAAATGAGAACTTGCTGTGAGTGATATTTTGTAAATTTTAACAGTGCTTTTGGGTTATGACAGGACATATGTTTTTGCTATTCCTTCCCCTACTAACTTTTGTTGCAGATCTTGATCTTTTCTGTTCAGTTTCTACCTGTTTTTATTAACTGGATTTTTTTATAAAGGTGGATAAACTCTTCCCTTTCCACATATGAGAATTACTTATGGCATTTATTTTTTTATGGGTGTTGGCATTTGATTTGTCATGGTAGTAATTATACCTGAATCCCTTACACCTGCTCAAGTGCCAATTGACTATTATATCCTTGCACCCAATTACATTTTCCAGCAACAATTAATTATTTTTTTTCCATTGTGGTATGTGATGCAATTACAGATTGAATACAGCTGTTTAGAATATTCATAAGTCTTCTTCATCAGAATTTATTTTGATCAATGGTGAAGGAATCTTATAAGTTTTGACACTGTAATTAATACACAATACCTATATTATTCACATTGATTAATGGTTTAATTTGCCAGTTCACTTATTCGTTACAATTTCTAAAATGTAGACCATATATAAAATCTGTAACAAAAGGCTCACTCCACCTACCTTCAGTGGGGTAATGGGTCACTGCATATCAGAATTACATACTCTATTAGAAGAAATTACCATTCAGATGATAAAGTCTGCTTTGTATCTATTCCTTGAGGAAAATAATACTATTTGATTTTGGAATTACAAAACAATCAAGGAGGCTGGAGCTGCCCAGGCAAGTAAGCATTTTTGATCTGGTGAGCACTTGGCTTTTGGATCTATGTGATATTCTCTTATGTAATTGTCTGCTTGTTAAATTTCATTTAAGGAAAATATAAAATCAAAAAATGTAAAGTACCAGTCCTTCACCTCGTACCTCACCAGCTCAGACTTCTGCTTGAATTGCAGAGCAAGCCCCCCCTAAGTTGCAGCTGAAGAAGGCAGGTTTGGGTTGCATTCCTACCTTGGTGAACTTCAAAGGCTCCCTGCCATGGAGTCATTTCAGCCTCTGACAACAGTGTCCAAAATATTCTTCAGAAGGAGACACTCAGTAGCCCTACATTTAAGGGAAACTTGTAGTGACTCAAACACAGAGACAGATTCTGTTGAATTATTTCAGGTCTGATTTGTTCAGGTGCTCATTTGGTGGTTACTTTCATCAAGTAATCCTGTTTAAATTAATGGAGCTCCTCACAAAGCACTTTCCTGCCCAGGTGGGCTGTGAGGGCATGTCTGGTCTATGTGACTTCAGTTTTCCCCTCCAGGTTCTCAGGTTCCCTTCAAGACCAGCAGGCATCTCATGGGACCTCCTTTGTAGGAGAGCAAAGCTTAATGGCTGTCTGTCCTACATCTTGTGGAGTCCTGGTTATATCTGAGAGTTTATTAGGTTTGTTACATAGTAAAGTGGCCACTGATAACTGGCTGAGGAAGATAAGCACCTTGCTGATCACCCTCTCATGGTGCAGGTATACAGCAGGAAGGGAAGGTGAGGGTTGCCTCTCTGCTGTCAGATCTTCCCATTCATGAGCTTAATTGTAGTCCCAAAGGAAGCAGGACAGCATGCAGTGAGGGTGAGGCCGTTGCGTTGTCCTCCCATTGTCAGCAGTTCATAGTGTGGTCTTGTTGCAGGAAAGACAATGGCCTTTATTTCATAGGAATTGTACTGAGAATTGCCTTCAATCTACCTAATCAAGGAATGACGCTAACAGTTAAGCCTGAAGGCATTATCTAGCCTTCAGGGACCATTATTGTTCATGTTTTGCTGTTTTGTATAAGAGCTTTTAAAATATAATGCAAAGTTGAGGCTGTAAAAGAACCTGGAAGTCTGTTCAGCATCCCACTCAAATGATATCTCACTGAATTCCCTACAAAAAAAAGAAAAAGAAAAAAAAGAAAGAAAAATGGTTTAAATGAAAGACCAAAAAACTAAGGAAATCACATCTGTTGTATGGTACAGTACCACAGGGAATCAAAGAAAAGGAAAATGTGCAAAGCGGCTAAGAAAATAATTACTTTAATTGGGAAATAATTGGAAGGGGGGAATCATCCACAAAGAATACTTCAGAGCATGAGTCACACTATTTTCACAGCAAGTTACAAAAAAAAATTGCTTAGAAATTTGGTATTTTACTTGTATGTTAAAGTATTTGGAATGTTTGTTTTTTTAAAAAAAATATCTTAGAAAATGTTCTTATTTCTAGTCTGGACTGCCTCCCAGTCTGACCTACCTTCAAAGAACTCATGTTTTTATTTTCTTTTGCACTTCAGAAAAATCTGACTGCATAAAGGAATATGATTTATTGATATGCTTGTTTTAAAAAGTAATTCAGTAAAAAGCACAACAGACATTTTTCTTGCCAAGCCAGAAATATGACCATTTTAGTAAAGTGTTAAATTAGAATTATAGAATGGTTTGAGTTGGAAGGGACCTTAAAGATCACCTACTTCCAATCATCCTGTCCTGGGCAGGGACACCTCCCACCAGACCAGGTTGCTCAAAGCCCCATCCAGCCTGGCCTTGAACACTTCCAGGGATGG
Source organism: Calidris pugnax (assembly GCF_001431845.1). Taxonomy (NCBI): domain Eukaryota; kingdom Metazoa; phylum Chordata; class Aves; order Charadriiformes; family Scolopacidae; genus Calidris; species Calidris pugnax. The sequence goes on along the minus strand of NW_015092240.1, from coordinate 1,009,134 downwards.
GGCGTCCACAGCTTCTCTGGGCAACTTGTTCCAGTGTCTCACCGCCCTCATAGTAAAGAATTTCTTCCTAGTATCTAATTTAAATCTACCCTCTTTTACTTTAAAACCATTATCCCTCATCCTATCACTACACTCCCTTATAAAGAGTCCCTCCCCATCTTTCCTGTAGGCCCCCTTTAGGTACTGGAAGGATGCTATGAGGTCTCCCTGGAGCCTTCTCTTCTCCAGCTGAACAACCCCAGCTCTCTCAGCCTGTCCTCATAGGAGAGATACTCCAGCCCTCTGATCATCTTTGTGGCCTTCCTCTGGATGTGCTCCAACAGATCCATGTCCTTCTTTGTTGGGAGCCCCTGAACTGGATGCAGTACTCCAGGTGGGATCTCATGAGAGCAGAGCAGAGGGACAGAATCACATCCCTTGATCTGCTGGCCATGCTTCTTTTGATGCAGCCCAGATGCGGTTGGCTTTCTGGGTTGTGAATGCACATTGACAGGTCATGTTGAGCTTCTCATCAACCCATGTCCCTGAGTCCCTCTCCTTAGGTCTGCTCTTAATCCATTCTCTGCCCAGCCTGTGTTTGTGTTTGGGATTGCCTTGACCCATGTGCAGGACCTTGCACTTGGCCTTCTTGAATTTTATGAGGTTTGTATGGGCCCAACTCTTGAGCCTATTAAGGTTTCTCTGGATGCCATCCCTTCCCTCCATGTCAGCCGCACCAGCAAAGCTTGTTGTCATCAGCAAACTTGCTGAGGGATGCACTCAATTCCATTGTCCATGTTGCAAACAAAGATGTTAAGCAACACCTATAACCAAAAAAAGTGACAAAAATCTTCTATGAGTGGTATCACTGACGCTTTAAGGATTATTTTTAAAGTAATCATCATTGATATTTAGAACAATAAAAAGCCTATATAACTTTTCCATCCTCCCTGCTCATGCATCTGTATAATACTCTTTAAAGCATAAAAATATTTAACAGGCAACTGGATTTCAGTAAATTTAATGTGGGATGAGAGTTGTATTTTCATTTCATGGTATATTTCCCTCATTGTGAATCACAAATTCAGTCTAGGGAATTGTCATTAGTTAGATAATTAAGCAGTAACTCAAATTTATCCCACACCCAATGCAGCAGAATATGAATATTAGTACCTGTATTATTTGTGAATAATATAAAATAAGTGTTTAGAAAAATGTATTGCTGACTTCTATGGCAACTCATATCCTGTTGAAATTTCTGAATAAATGGACCCTTGATTTCATTTCTTCCCCAGGCTGATGATGGTGCAGAGGTGTAGCTCTCTCTTGGACATGTTTCCCTCTGATACAAGCACTCATGAGGAAAGAGAAATGCAGATTTTTTTAAAACTCATGCAAAAGCATTTCTCTTCTTGTGAGTTTCTCTTTCTTCTTCTATCCCTTTTTCTTCCCCAGAAGATTAATACTTAGATGTGTTTTTTATTCAGAAGCCATACCACTGAGATTTAGGAAAAGGGGGCTGCACTGAATCCGACTTTACTTGAACAGAGAGCTCTTGTTGCAGTTGACTTTTAGAAAACCTTCCTCTCCTTAAAGTGCCTCCCTTTTTGTTCTTGCAGCCTTCTATCAGCTTACAAGAGGCTATATAACAAAGGCGAGGTTATGTAACAATGTACCGCTTCAACTAAAATGTATTTCATATTCATTCTTCAGTACTATATATCCCTTTCATAGCCATACTTGATAGTCACCATAAATAAATTCAGGGTTAGATTGTACCTCTCAAGGTGACTTTTGCAGGATAAAGGCAGTTGTTATTGTGTTTCAGCTCTTTGTAACGCGTGTAGAAGGCAAGGAGGGTTTTATCAAAAGAAAAATATTTCAGTTTTGTGGGCTTTTTTCATAACAGGTAGTCAGACAAACAGGAAACTATTGAACTTGCACTTTCTCAAAGAAAATTTGCTGAGCAATTGATGGCGAATAGCTTTTTCCCAAATCAGTTTGTTAAAATTTCATTTGGTTAAGGATTCTCTGATTGGTTTTGTTTTTCCCTAGAGCATTACATCCTAGTGATTTTTTTCCTTAGATTAGTGAAAAGAATTCTTCCTTAGTGTCAGGCTTTTCCAGATCTCTTCCAATCTTTTACAGCTTAAAGCTTTTCCACAATTGCTTTGTTTCAATTCCATTTGTTTGGGGGTTTCAGGTTTGGCTTCTTTTGATGTGGGTTTTGATTGTTTTCCTAACATGTTTCATTCTAGCGAATTCCTTCTTAGCTTTGTGAAATGATTTTTTCCTTGGCTTCAATACTTAACAACATATTTCTTACTATAAAATTGTGAGAGATTACAAGAGCATTTCCAAGTCCCCTATTTCCCCCCAAACCCAAGGAAGATGATATTCAATGCACCTCTTACTTCTGAGTCTCAGAACTCTGAGGAAGAAACACTTATTTTCAGAAACTTCTGCATGCATCAGAAAGAAGTCAATAACAGGCAAACCTCAACTACATAACACCCTTTGCACTTAGTTTGAAGGTATGAAAGCGTAAGCATTTATAATATATGTAAAGCCATAATCCTTTCCTTCACTTTTCTGAATCATCTGAAAAATTCTGCCTTGTTCCCCTACGCTGGTTGAGCCACAGGATCAGGGAGGGGATAAAGCAAGGGCTTTTGAAGCTGCAGGTGGGTGCCAAAGGTGTGGTGAGCCCCTGCTCCTGCAAGGCAGCAAGGGCAGGCTGGGGACTGCCACTACTTCTGCTACACCTGAGCAGCCAAGCTGTTTGCTGTCCCCTCTTTCTCTTTTGCAAACTGACTTCAGACTGCACAAGACAGGCTGCACATTAGTGTGTCCCATCATTTTGCAGAAGAAGAGCAAGCTCAAGTACAATGAAACTGCAGTAATGAAAGTTATTCCAAACATCTGCGGTGAAGATATACAGTGAGTTTCCTAGAGAGAGTGGGAGAATGTCATAGAATCATAGAATTGTCTAGGTTGGAAGGGACCTTTAAGATCACCAAGTCCAATCATTAATGTAGCACTGCCAAAATCACTACTAAATCATGTCCCTCAGCACCATGTCTATACATATTTAAATACCTCCAGGGATGGTGACACAACCACTTCCCTGGGCAGCCTGTTCCAATGCTTGACAAGCCTTTCAGTGAAGAAATTTTTCCTAATATCCATCCTAGGCATTCCCTGGCACAACTTGAGGCCATTTCCTCTTGGCTTATCACCTGTGACTTGGGAGAAGAGACTGACCCCCACCTTGCTACAACCTCCTTCCAGGTAGTTGAAAGGAGTGAGGTCTCCCCTCAGCTTCCTTTTCTTCAGGCTAAACAACCTCAAATCCTTCAGCCACTCCGCACAAGACTTGTTCTTCAGACCCCTCAATAGCTTCCTTGTCCTTCTCTGGACACGCTCCAGCACCTCAATGTCTTTCTTGTAGTGAGGGGCCCAAAACTGGACACAATATTCGAGGTGAGGCCTCACCAATGCCGAGTACAGGGGGACAATCACTGCCCTAGTCCTGATCACCACACTCTTTCTGATACAGGCCAGGATGCTGTTGGCCTTCTTGGCCACCTGGGCACACTGCTGGCTCATGTTCAGCTGACAGTCAACCAACACCCCCAGGTCCTTTCCTGCCGGGCAGCTCTCAACCACTCTTCCCCAGGCCTGTAGTGCTGCATGGAGTTGGTGTGACCCAAGTGCAGGACTTGGCACTTGACCTTGTTGAACCTCATCCCATTGGCCTTGGCCCATTGATCCAGCCTGTCCAGATCCTCTGCAAGGCCTTTCTACCCTCAAGCAGATTGACACTCCCAGCCAACTCGGTGTCATCTGCAAACTTACTGAGGGTGCACTCGATCCCCTTGTCCAGATCATTGATAAAGATATTAAAGAGAACTGGCCCAAATACTGAGCCCTGGAGGACACCATTCATGACTGGCTGCCAACTGGATTTAATTCCATTCACTACCACTCTCTGAGCCTGGCCCTCCAGCCAGTTTTTAACCCAGCAAAGCGTACACCCATCCAAGCCACGGGCAGTTTCTCCAGGAGAATGCTGTGGGAAATAGTGTCAAAGACTTTGCTAAAATCCAGGTAAAAAACATCCACTGCCTTTCCCTCATCCATCGAGCAGGTCACTTTGTCATAGAAGGAGATCAGGTTGGTCAAGAAGGACCTGCCTTTCATGAACCTGTGCTGGCTGGGCCTGATCGACTGGTTGTCCTTTGTGCCACAGAGTGGCCCTCAGGATGACCTGCACCATAGCCTTCTCCGGCACCAAGGTCAGACTGACAGGCCTGTAGTTACCCAGATCATCCTTCCAGCCCTTCTTGTGAATGAATGTAAACATTTTTTAACTGCCAGTCAACTGGGACCTCCCCGGTTTGCCAGGGCTGCTGGTAGATGATGGAAAGTGGGTTGGTGAGCACTTCCACAGCTCCCTCAGTACCCTTGGGTGGATCCCATCCAGTCCCATAGACCTGTGTGTGTCTAAGTGCTGTAGCAGCTTACCAAGACATAAAAGAGAACATGTATTTAAGTCAATCAGAGGTTTCATGTCATTAGATGTTTTTTTTCTACAGAAACTAAAATTTGCCCAGAAAGGAAAGTGAGGCCTAGGGATGATTCAAACCCTTAGTAATTCCCAGCAAATCCCGTGCTAGTACTCTGTAATAAAAATGATCGAGTACATTTGTTCTGAAAGCAAGATTGTAGGTGCCTTAGAAGTGCCTTTGAGAATAAAATTCCCTCTACGTGCATCAGATGTTAGCAATCATTTTACTTGATGTATTTTGGCAAAGTAGCTTGCTGTATTTTTTCATTTAGAAGCAACTGGAATTGTTTAACTATTGGAATAATGTGGGACACAATTAGAAATTGTAACAAGTATTAAATAGCCCTAAAGGAGCTTCTTGGCTCATAAAACTCACAGTATTCTGACAAGGGATATTTAACTTAAGTCTATTTAAGATATTTTGTACCTCCTCCAACTTGCCTGGTGTCTCAAATTATTTCTGAAATGTAGAGTGAGAGAGTATATTATTCCTTGCACTTGAATGCCTTGGACTGATCTCCAGGGAATTCTCTTAAAGCAGATCACATTGTAGCTTTTGATAAAATACAGCTCAGACTTATACAATTTCCTTTGCTTCAGCATTTCCATACCCAATTCAGTTAGTCTGAATTGCATAAAAATTAGTTTTATTTTGCTTGTCCTGTAATTTGCCTCACAAGAATTCTTCTCAGTTTGCATGTACAAAACACCGGTCTGTACTTTTTTTTTTTTTTGCCTGGCAGGAAGAGTGAAATGATCCCATCATTTCCTCCTTGAGAAATAACAACAAAGAAATGTAATCTTCAAAATCTCTTTCTCTCTGGTTTCTCTTCTTAAGTTTGTTTCTGAGGTTTATGAGGCTTTTGCTAACCCATGAGGCTCCTCCCTCTAGCACTCTAAGGTTCCTAGGAGTCTGCCCACAGGCAGTGCCCTGCCACTCAGCTTCAGCCCTGGAAAAGTCATTGTTGGGGTAAGGTGTCACAAAATGTCATTCCTCAGGTCTGCTATGGATTTCTGTTTCTAGTAAATTACCTACACAATTTGCTTGCATTTTAATTGTGTTTTCACTGGCATGAGCATTTTATTTTTACTGGCAAAAGAACATTTATAACTCATCGTCTGTAAACAGAGAGATTTTTTTCAGGGTGTTAGAGCTGCTACACAATATCCAGTCACCACGGCATCTTCAAGATGCTGTGTTTAAAGCTCAGCTGGTAACTTTGCAATGAATTTTAAGTGGGAACGGTTTGTTTTCCATCAGAGCAAACTTTACACATCAACAGGTACAGTTGGGAGATGACTAAGCAGGAGTCAAGTTCAGTGCTGCGTAGTGTAAATGATGAGGGAGCACAAGCCGCCGTTCTTATCCCAGGCACTTCCATTTAGAATGTACGAAAAATGACTGGAGACATATATTAATATCCAGGTAGTGACTGTGCTCTGCAAGAGCTGTCTTTTGAAATACTTGTTTGTCTACTATAGTATCCAACAGTTATTTTTTTTTTTTCCTAAAATGAGTTTCCACACTTAGATGTCATTTCAGTCTTGAAGAACTACTATTTTAATCTGCTGAATGCTGGATGGTCCCTGAGGGATTTTAGGACACCACTTAAAGTCATCTTTTATAGCTCTTTTATGCTTTATGACTAACACAGCTATTTTGAAGTGGAAAGAATGCCTACAAAGTAGATACAGGAGGGGAAAAAATATGCTTAGGCAATTCAGAATAGGGAAAGGAACAAGCAAACACATTAATAATTTGCCATATTTAATCACAAGCTACTGTATTACTCCCTTGAAGGGAAATTTCCTGAGGATATCCTCCTTAAAGATTATTGACTTATGTTAGGATGACAGATTATTTAAGAACTTCTGTGAACTGAAGGACTCAGACATGTGAGGGAGGTAAAATGACACCAATTCCCTGGAAAGAATTTTTGTGGGGGTTATGTGTTTAAGGGGTTGCTATATTTAAAGATACATTACAAAAATATGCTGTGGTATATGAAGTGATTTGTTGTTCTTCAGTAACTGTGTTTTGGTCTGACTTGCTGTGATTTTTATCAAGGATTCCACAGCTCATTTCATAAGTATTTACCACTATTTTATAAACATTTATTTTCCCTAAACTGCCTCTACTAGTGAAAAACTATAACTATACCCAAATAAATATCAAAGATACAAGGAATGTTTTTTGTCCGATTTTCTCATTTACATCTCAGAAACATTATAATTTCAGAGGGAAGCCTTCTGCATTCAGGAGAAATAAGGGCTTTCTGTGCAAAAGGAAGAGTTTGACCTCTTCAGGCGCTCTATGGGAGCATCAGAAGAGGAATTGTGGCTGGACAACACTTAGACAAACAAACCTTCCAGCCAACCTCCATCAAGATGGGGATGCCTCACCATCTGCATCTGCAGCAACAAGAGCAGGCAGGCATTTCAGAGATGGCCAGGAGGTCAAATGATGTCTGTATGGATGAACTGAGGGTACAGGTAAGTTGTTTGCATGTGACATGGGGCTCCTTATTCATGTGATTTAGAAAGCACTGCTCAGAGACTGCAGCCAGCTAATGCTATGAACGTTTGTGCTTTTAACTTTTGCTATCCCTGGTTGTTTCCAGAGCATCAGGGGCTCGGGCGCAACCATGACAGTCTTTTCACCACATTGCCACTATTCTCATTTTGATTGTCGTGGCATAAAAAGTGATGAAACACGCCTACTCTCTAGGCCCCCATATACACACAGCACTTCATTAAAAAAAAAGATATCCTGTTAATTTGTCTATGATTACATTAGATGTATATGTGAAGAAGCAAAAGAAAAAAAGACACCTGAGATATGCTACGTATCTTTAAAGAGCAATGCATCCAAATTTCAATCACACCTCAAAGGTGGGGTACCAGACCAAACTCTCTGTGCAGAGTGTGTGGGCTAAAGAAGCACACCACATGCAAAGCCAATAATTTGTTGTTAGTCCAATTAAAGTATTAGAAATTTAATCAGAGACCTACTACTAATCTAGTTACAATGATCCTAACATGCACAGTTGAAATTGTGCAATTACAGCTATTTGTCATACACAGACTCCTTAGTATCTATCCTTATCTCTTTTTTTGCTCACCTTTTTTTATTCTAGGTCAGTGGACTGATGGCGTTGCTGTTCTTTAAGCAGAGTAGATAATAAAGGAGCAGAGTTTTACCAAGGAACCAGTGTCTCAAGTACTCCACTGGCAGAAACATGGGGGCTATAGTAGGACTTCTTCCTCTTTATTTCTGGTATCACTTGGGGTTATTTTTATATGTTTGCTGACACACTTATCTGCTATTTCTTTAATGGTCTGCAAATTCCATGTTATCATTGGGTTTTAGTTTATCTAGTGTGTTTCTCATGTGTTGAATGCATGTCTTTTGCTGCATTTTTTATCCCTAAATCCATTACTACCCCTGTCTGCAGCCCTAAGGCTTCTGCTGTGATCTTGCTCTTGCACTTTCAAGGCCCATTCTGTCATTTTGTGTTTGAATTTTTCGAAGCCCTGTTTTTTCTTCAACAGCCTTGGAGCACTTCTTTCCCAATAATGTAATTAACATTATATTAGCACAACCTAGTCAAGCATACATCCTTGTCCAAGGGCTATTCAAGAGTTCACTCCACAAAAAGAATGCTGCACAGGCACATCTATTTGTATACCGATCTGCTTTGGTAACTACTTGTTATTAATACCTATTTGTTATGTCAGTGTCACTGTTATCAAAATTGCTTTACGACCAGAGGGATTTCAGTCACTAGAATTGGAGTAGCTATTTTAAAAAGTTTATAGTTTGTTACTTTTGTTGAGCATTCTAATGTGTGTTTATAACTTGTCAGTGCAAGTTAGTGGCTTCTAGAGCTCGGAGCAGATTTGAACAGTTGAACTCAAATCCTTAGTGAACTTTACACATTGTCAAAAGCTGTGTAGGATTAATGGTGGAGTAATTCTGTTTGAGTGCACTGTATAGGCAAAATTCATTGGTAGGTATCACTGGGATGTGATTCCTAACTCATTGATTCCAGCTTATTGTTATTAGAAACATGATTTAATTCTGGTAGCAAACTTAACAGTAGTTTAAAATCCATTAATGTTTTCCACGGGTAATGACACCACCTGAAGCAGGTTGGAAATGTAGAATAAGGGCAGCCTGACATGCCTGTTACCGAGTCCTCTCCCATCCAAGACCAGACATTTTGACAGTTACATATTCCAAATGTGATTTGGAGTTTCTTACTGAAAACTGTGGACTGGCTCCATTAGGAGAAAGAACTATGAAAATAAAATATCCCAGGTACCAGGAAAAGTTCTGGGAAGAAGTAAACCTTGTTGCAGAGAAGAAGTTGAACTGGGAAGCAAACTCCTAAGAGCTACATTAGTAGAAGCTCTTCAGGGGACAAGATTTTTAAATGATTTTTGAAAAGATTATTTGAATAAACGGAGTTGAACAGGATTTAGTGAAAGACTTAAAGGCATTAAAAGGTACTAAAACTTACAGCATTTGATGGAAAAATAGTGTCTGAAGAACTGGTGGCAGAACACTCCCCTGGTGTTTTGAGAATTCTGCTCCAAAAAGTCAACCGTTCTTCAGAGCTTCAGGCACCAAACATCTTAGTCCAGCAAGCAAAAATTCAGAGAGCTATTTAAACCTAAAATTCTTGTTCAGAACCACATTGCAAATGGATCATTAAACCAGTCTACCTTGTCTCCTACCTCCTGTAGTTCTTTGTTGAACAAGTGCTAAGTGCTCTTTGCTTTCAACTTGTCTGTTTGACAAATATAACTATGTTAAATCCAAAGCAACTGCACTTAACCTCTGTTTTGCTTGGAACTTTTCATAATTTTTTCAGACTTGGTGATGACATTGCATACTTGCAAGCTTGTGTGCTTTCTCCAGCTATTTCAGCTGCTCTAATACAGTATCTTACATTTGTATCCCACAGAAAAGACAAAAAAATAGTCACAACAGATGTGTTTTTGGTATCCTGGGTGGTAAAGCAACATAGGTGTAAGGTTGGACAATCTGCATGCAACATAAGATTCCAGGCCTGCAAGCCTAACCAATATTTTGGGCTCCTGCACAAAATCTGGACTACATCACTCCTCCTCACAAGTATTTTGCACCTGCAGCAGGCTCTGACAATCCCTGGTATTTGTGCTGCTATGACTCACGTTATCTGGGGTTTACACAGGGACTACTGCTTGGCATAATGTGGGTGGCAGTCACTCAAGGTCAAGAGATAGCATGAAGGTGTCTTTTCCATTGGTGTTACATTTATTCCAAGGGGCAGATCTTCTGTTGCAGACCCAGTCTATGGAGTCAACAAAGTCTGGGACTGGCTAAAAGCAGTCTCTCATTCTTGCCATGATTCACCTAGAGAGTGCAGCTGGACTTCAGGTAATGCTCACAACCCGGGCTATAAATGTCAAAATCTGTAGGCAGGTCTTTATCAGAAGGTGAAATAACAATTTACCAGAAGAAATTTGTAGAATGAGTAAAGGTTTTTGACGGAAACAAGTCTGTGCAGAAAGACAAAGCTGACAAGAGTGACTGCCTTTGTATCTGTCTGTCTTTTTAGATAGCATGAAGGTGTCTTTTCCATTGGTGCTACATTTATTCCAAGGGGCAGATCTCCTTCTGTTGCAGACCCAGTCTATGGAGTCAACAAAGTCTGGGACTGGCTAAAAGCAGTCTCTCATTCTTGCCATGATTCACCTAGAGAGTGCAGCTGGACTTCAGGTAATGCTCACAACCCGGGCTATAAATGTCAAAATCTGTAGGCAGGTCTTTATCAGAAGGTGAAATAACAATTTACCAGAAGAAATTTGTAGAATGAGTAAAGGTTTTTGACGGAAACAAGTCTGTGCAGAAAGACAAAGCTGACAAGAGTGACTGCCTTTGTATCTGTCTGTCTTTTTTTGTCTCTCCATAAGATTTTAACACTTAAACCCTGCACTTTTGAGTAAGTGGAGGGTGTGCACCCACCACTGAAATTTAACAAGGAAGTTTAAGAAAATATACAAAATGTGACTTTGTGATACTCTAGTAGATACCTTGAAGAAATTCTGGGCTGAGAAAGATACAAGTTGGAAAAGTCGAAGTGGGAATACTGTCCTCTTAAAATAATCTTTTCTTAGCGGAAAAGCAGTATGATCCAGGGGAAGCCGCAAACTTTCTTGCATATAGACATCCAGGTCCTGGTATTGATCTGGAAGGAAGTGGGCACTATGATAAAGAGCTGTGGAAATTGCCCAGCTGTAGGACTCACTGTCAAATTCTGCATGAATGGCAGCTTCTACTTGATACCTGTCATAAGCCTGTGACACACTGAGGCTGGCAGCTATTAACATACTGCAGTCTGTGCAACACTTCCTAAAAAGAGAGGCTAGCCTCTGGGTGGACAACACTCTACCAGGAGCTAATGAGTATTTAATGGTGAAAACGGATAAGTAGTTTAGAAGAAATATTTTAAAGTAAAGGAACTACAAAACAAAATAGATTAGAAAATTAATTTTAATTTTATTAAATTATAATGATATTTTTCAGATTAAATAAAGAATCCATTTTACATGGCTAATACTGTATGGTAATTGAGGTGAAGCTTCACAAAAACATGCAATGCTTTTAACAGCTATTAGGGAAATCAAAGACTAACATCCAGACTATCACTTGCAACACAGCTGAAGCAGAAGATAATATGAGCATCACCAATCTTGTCAGTGGAATTATTTTAGAAGATACTTTCAAGAGAATGGTTGAATTACCCCAGAGAAGAACCGAACTCAAGATAATAGAGTCATCAATGATACAAACTGAAGCAGCTGTTCCATTAGTCTCCCATCAAAAGGGTAAATTGGTATTGATAATCATAACTGATAACGACCTTCCTGAGAGCATACGATAAACTATAAGACAATTCTTCCACTTTTAAAAATACTTGATTTCTATGTCATTCACTAGAATTATCTCTGCACAGTAACAATTTTTTGTCATGCCAGAATGATGAATTTTCATCATATGTAGATGCTAGAATATGCAAGTCAGTGATTAAAGACAACTGCAGAAGCAAGAATTTGTCTAGGAGAAAAAGACTTAAGACTAAGTGTCTTCTAGTCCTAGTTTCTGGTACTGTTTGAGAGAGAAAAATATTCTTCTCTGGGACATGTTAAAAAACAAAATCAAAGCACTTTTATATGGATGACGCAATGAAGTAGTTTTGAAAATGTACCATGAAATAAGTCTTTAAAAGATTAGCAGACTTCTGCATTTTGATGCAGTGGAATATGCATTTCTCCTTTAAACTCCATGCTCTCTAAATTCTGCTTAATGCTGACATGTTTGATATCACCAGCAAATGATTACTGGTAATTAACAGCATTTCCTTTACACAATCTAGTGAGGACCTGTCATGACACACTACTTGGAAGGTTGGGGTGTTTTTTCTTTTTCTCTCAATAATTAAGCTTGGAAGCAATGCTGGTTTTAAATGAGGTATTTTGACTGATTCCCACCACTGCGAACAAATCCATTGACCTGACAGCCATTTACACCAAGCTATATTGTAGGACAGTTCTGTTTGATTATGTAGTGAATACACAATAACAATTAAAATAATTTGAAGGCCAGCCAGATCTTGGCTTATTTCTCTAGTAAGCACAGGAGACACTGATCATTGTGATGTATTCAAAATGGAAATTAAACTTTTTCTTTTTTTTTTTTTTTGAAGTGTTCTATAGAAACCAATACCAGGAAGATGGAAAAAGAACCTTAAGAAGAAAGAAGGAGATGCGAAAGAAAAGGAGAAAATTAGTGCAACTTCAGAGAATGTATACCTTCTGTAAAAGGCAGCAAAATACAGTCTAATACACCAAAAAGAATCTCTAAATATCTCAGGCTTTTGCTACAATTGAGAGGTCTAGAGGTCAATTAATAACAATTATAGAAGTTCAGCAAGTGACATAATATATTGCAGAGAGAGTGTTAATGTTCTGAACAGCAATTATATCACCCTTCATTTAGATTTGCTATTGGATTCTGTTACCAAGAGTTTAAATCGGTATTCTGGAGAGAATATTTTTCAATTATCAGACAGACCAGTCTTATGAAGAGACCTTTTTATGTCTTGTGCTTTGCAGACTAAAAAACTTCTTATGCTCCAAGGAGGATTGGTCAGGATAGGGTAGACTGAAAAGCCACTTTCAACTTTCAACAAAGGCTGAGCCAAGTATCAACTGAATCTTTTTGAAACTGGAAAAAGTACAGACCACAGTCTTTTGCCTGCCCCATTATTTTTCATTTTCACATGTCTTTGTCCTCCTGATCTGGCTGGAACAGTAAGTGCTCGCAGTAGTCAGGTAGAACAGTTGCCCTGTTAGCCTTTAAAAAAATAAGACCAGACAGATAATCAAATATTAGTCTCCTGAGAGCATGCTATAAGCCATGAAACAATTCTTATTCTTACCATTTGCAGGGAATTTCCATCCTACCTGGAGACAAGAGGAATCAGCAAAACGAAAAGACTTCTTTACTATATGATTTCAAAGCATGGAAGCCCCTACGCTGACAGGCTGATTTTCCATGATTCCTGCCAGGGTCCTAGTCCCCTAATAATTCACGTGGCTTTGGCTACACTGGCAAATACTGTGATGAAATAGAACCAGATCTTCAGAGAGAATCAGCTGGCGCTGAGAACCCAACACCCACAGAAAGTGTGTTTTGCGGGGGGTTTACTTTGAACTACCACTAATCTAAACCCCTAAACTGAAGACTCGTTAGTGCTGGAGCTCGGTAGGTTCCAGCACTCTCGGAAGAACCTCCGAAGAGATGCTGAGCACATCTTCATGTGCTCCAGGGCCTCTTTGTTATGCCAGATAAAGCTGGTAGAGATGATTGGGAGGCTCTCGTTGAAAGCGCACTCATCATATGAAGTGCCAATATATATAATGTACTCTCTGTACATTTGCACCACCGTGGTTCACTGGGTTGAACTGGAACATGTCGTTCCCTTGCCAAGGAAAATAGAGCATAGACTGGAGAAGAGTTTGAACCAGTGCTCACCTCCTGCCTGTGACATTGCAGTAGTCCAAGCTGGACTGAATTTCCTAAATGAACTAGAGTACATCTTGGTGCCCCAGTCCCCTGTAAGACTCCTTGCCTTGTCTGCAGCATACACATGCCTCACACTAACAAATATCCTTCTTCTCGTCGGTCATCGCATTCCCTAGGAAAGTCTGCTGTCTTTGAAGATGTGTCTTGGCAGATGGGAAATCTAGGCTCCTGGCCTCCGTTTTTTGGGAAATTGGCTGAAAGGTAAGCAAGAGGCAAAAATAAAATTGCATTCGTAGGGAGAACAAGAGGGAGGGATTGTGGATTTATGCCCTGCAAAGCAGGAAAGATCAAAATGTATTTATTTGCTGTTTTCTGTCTCATGTTGCAAACACTTGGAAGTCTAGTGAAAGCCAATGACAATAGTCATAGACCAAGGCAATACTTGTCTTTTGAAGTTATCTTTTTGTACCTAAGCATTTCAGCCCAGTTACCACAGATCTGCCTACACTTCAATTTGTTTTTCATTTCATCATAGCTTAAATGGAGAAAAGGGGTGACATGCTAAATGTAAAGGAATATCATTTTACATGCTCTAACCCTTCCCCTTTCCCCTGGAGGCACAGATGGGTGTAGTCTTCTCCTTTCCTACATACGACATTCTCTACTTGAGATTACTTCTCTCATTTAATTTTTAAGTGCTGCTAAAGTTGTGCTGTTAGTAATCATTTTAATGAATAACATAAGTGAGTGAGCAGTTAAATCAATGTATTGGAGATGAAATCTTAATTAAAATGGTATTTAGCTATGGGAAGTGAGAGATTTATAATTTATTTTCTATTAAGATGTTGACTGTTTCACTGAATGTAATTATTTTGTGGTTTTAATCACAATATGAAAGCTGCACTGAAGTGACGTTTCTGCGTCTTTCAGTTGTCCCATGGAGATCCACCATCCTCATCTTTAAAACTCACTTTAAAATATAGTGATATTAGCTAGTTTTGGGGTATTTTTCCCTCCTATTCCTCCTGTTTGGACTTCAGCTTTAAGCAGAAAAATTCCTTCCCATGTCATTTTAGATGCCTTAAAGATTGTAGGTACCTTGAAGTTGGCTTCCAGACTGGAAATCACAAGCTTATTCTAATTGCCTTTGCTCCTTTTACAGTACCAGTGGGTTAGGTGTATTTTTATGGAATCCAAATCAATTCCAATACTTTTAAGAAGTTAGGAAAGGAATGACCTACCCTTGCTGTGTTTTAGGGGACTTTTACGTTGCATTTCATTATCCTATTATATTGCACTCCTCAGACCTAGAGGGTAGAGAAAGATTTCAGATGAACTTGGGCAGAATTCAGGTGCTGAGGTACTCAAACTAGTGCTGTTCTGGGTGTTTGTATGGGTGCTGCTCTACAGTCCTGGAGAAATTTCACAGTTAAATATATATGTGTTTTCTGGATCTTCCACTATTTGGTAGCAGCAGAGCTGAGAGCTGAGATGTGATTTTATACTTAGGAACTTAAAATCTTTACCAAATTCAACCCTTCAATTATTTTTCTTTTTCTGTTTGCCAACATGCCATTGCTTCCCATTTTATAATTTCCTATGCTCTGATGAATTAATCAATATTTTCTATTTTTTTTTCTGAAGACATAACCAAACTGAAACTTTCATCTCCAAATTTTCCTATTTCTTGTCTTTAAAACCATGATTTCAGTGAGGAATCAGTTCAATAAAAGAATCTCAAGAACAGATTCATAAGAACTCATGATTCATCTTTTAAATGTGGAAAGTTAACCACTCTGATAGTAGTCTCAAGGATGAAGGATGGCATTACTTTCCCACTCACCCTATAACTGTGCAGCTCCTTCAACAAATAACTGATAGACTTAAAAAGGTTTTGAAGGACAGTGAATTACTTAGCCCTGTTCTTCTATTCACGGGCTCATTAAATATGATTGAAGAAGTTAGAGACAGTGGTTTTCCTTTGCAGGAGCCATTCTGGTTTGTGCCTCTTCAGTAATAACAGTGATCTGAATCCTGCAGTTTTGCTTGTACATTAACATTGCTCAATTTGCTGCTTCTGCAGTGATGCCTACCAGGTTTGAAATTCCACTGTTAACCCCTCTCTTCACCTCCCTTCTTTTTTTTTTTTTTTAAAAGACAGCCCTCCTACTCTGAGTAGGAGAAGGTGGTTTTAACTGAGAATTTAAATATTATTAGGTCAGCTGTTCCAGGACCAAGTGGCTGATGAATATCAGCAGGCCTTGGTAATTCACTGTCATTTAGTTTATTATCCTGTATCAGCATCTCCTTCTTTTGACAGTCATCTAGGTAATTTCCCCAGTTTTTCTTCAATAGCCTCTTTTCCATTTTGCAGTTTTCCTTTATTGCTTCTTTTGTTCCTTAGGAATACAGGCAACCTGAGATTATTTTTTTTTCCCTCAAGTTTTCTTCTGGTACTTAAAGAACTTTTATTACTTTTGTTTCCTGTTTCCTTTTCAAAAATTTTAAACCTATTTTTCACCTAGTATTTTATTTACTCATGGAATATTTTCCTCTCTACTTTTGAGAGGGATGGATTTCTATTATTTACATTAAAGTACAAGGAAAATTCTGATTTGGGACTTTCTGAAACCAGCTTGTCCTGATGTCATCCTTAGTCCTGTGTCATTTGAGAAATCTCACTGGCACTGATTTTATTTTAAATTAATTTTAATGGCATTTTTATGTCCCTTAGCATTCTAAACCCAGAAATCATATGAAAAATAGAATTTTCTCACTGTTTTTTTTTTTTTTTTAGCTGTAATCCTCCACCTCTTTCAGTGCAAGGAAGCTGCTGGACCTACACAGGGGTGAAATTAAGTGTTTTTAAGTAGATGCTCCAAACTGCTCATGTAGAAAGAAGATGTCTCGTAATCCTGTAAGTACCCTTAAACTTCTTATGTCAAACTTTCTCAGTAGTCACATTAATTATGTAATATATTTTAGTAACAGGATGAAGTTTTATAGATTAGTAAAGAGTTTTAATGGCTCCATAAACAACAGAATGCAAAGGCATAAAGAAATGTCCACGGCATATTTTGTGAACTGCAGTCAATTTTGACAGATCAATCCATAATAAACTTAAAGACCATGGCCATTTTCAGGGCAAAAGGACTTCCCAGAGAGAAGGGGACTTGGGGAACGGGCTGTGCTTATTTTCTTGCTGAGGGGGACAGTAATCCTGCATCTTGGAGCCAGTGCCACCAGCTGCAGCAGGGGAGCTGCTTCTGCACTTACTCTGTAATAAATGCATGTTCTCTCCTCTGAGCTCATGCCTCTGCCATCACACTAGGACGCTGCCTGCTGTGTTAATCCGCCAATGAGGAGACCTCAGGTCATATAATAATATGTGCCTTTACCTTCTGCCAGTACCCCCAGGACTGGCTTTTAATTGTCAAGTCGTTGAATTTTCACTTAACGTTCTGCAGCTCTCTGAAGCCTGGTGAGTTGCTTTAACCATTAAAGCAGCTGTAAACTGTATATATAAAATAATAACCAGATGCTGACGTGTAAAGAAGCAGGAGAACCCAAAACAAAGCACTGCCTTTCCTCCATACAACCGCTGAATGGGGGGTTATTTACATTTCTGTGCAGTTGCAGTTTGACTCAAAGGACGACGGTGATGATGATGATAACAAACCGGTTTGCTTCTCACGCTGAGCATCAGGCAGCGCAGGTTACTCCGGGAGCGCCCCATAACGAGCTGCAAGAGGGGACACCTCCGGCGCATAGGGAACTGAGCTGGAGAGGGATCCAGGGGCTATCCGACCCCAAAGCAAATCCGAGCAAACTACTACCGCTTTATTTAAGCACTATTCCCGCCGGGCCATAACCCCCCCACCCCCGCATCCCACCCCCGCGCCGGGGGGAGAGAGCTGCAGGTGCGAAACCTGCGCCGCGCCCCCGCGGTTGCTTTACCTGTCTCGGGATTGCTTTTGGTGGGGGTTATATTAGAGTATTATTTTTTTGTCTTTTGGCTACTTTCCCCCCTAGGTCTCCCGAGAGAGGCAGGAGGAGGAAGCAGCAGAGGGGAGACAAGAAGAAGGAAAAAAAAAAAAAATTTTTTTTTAAAAAAAGCTTTTTAGTATGTTGTAGCAAGCCCCCGGCTCATTTCATAGCGCAACACCGCGCATTGCGCGCGTTCCTCCCCCTTCCCCCCCGGGGGCGCTCCGCGGCCGCGCAGAGCCACCTGCAGCCTGCGGGCTTGCGCGACCCTCATTTCTTGGGTGCGCGGAACTCCCGCGGTTGCACTTGCGCGCCGAGCGCTGCTTATAGGGACGGCGGTTGCGGGGGGTGCGCCCCTTCTCCCCTGGGGACGGAAGAGGGGCTGGAGGGGACCCTCTGCCCCGACGCTGGTGCCGTCCTCCCCAAAACCCGCGGAGCTGCCGCGCAGTCCCCGCGGGTGTTCCGCGCACATCTCCTGGCTCTTCTCCTCCCGGCGGTGGGTCTCCTCTCGGCAGGGCCGAGGGGCTGCTTCTCAGATTGCAAGCCGCCCCATAAGTAGCTTTAAAAAATAAAGATTTATATATATATACACGTAGCTTTAAATATATATTTAACATTTTATGTATTATGCATATTTATAGATAGATAAGATCTATTTTATTTCCCTCTTCGGAGAAAATAGCAAATCAATGCCACCCTTTCTCCCAAGCATGTTTCCCTTCTAGTAAAGGAGGCTCCACCTCTGCTAGGGATTGATTCGCCCAGCAGTTTTTAGGATAATTTATGGAGCAACCTGATGAGCCTATTGGGCGAGTTGCTCGGTCCTTGTAGAGTGGGCTCCTACCTGTTTGGGTGTTTTATATCCCCCCCCTACTCCCCCTTTCCTCCCCCTCCCCTTTCTTTCCCTTCCCCTCCCTCTGCCTGCCGTGTGCCGGAGGGGGGGGGACGGTGGGATTGGCAGGGTCGCTATTCCCCAGCCTCTCCGGAGAAAACTCGGGGAAGGGACAGAGCCTTCACGCCCATGGATGCCTGGGGGGGACCCGCACCCCGCTGGAGCCGCCGCCACCGCGGGGCCCGGCTTCTGCTGCTGCTGCTCACCGTGCGGCTGGGGAGCGGGTGAGTACGGCGGGGACCCCCGCACCGGTACCGGTACCTCGCCCTCCCGGCTCCCTGAGCATCGTTCCCCGGGCTGAGCTCCGGCGGGGCTTGGGGAAGGGGGGAAGGAAGGGAAAAGGGGGCGTGCTACGCGCTGCGAAACTTAAAAAAAAAAAAAAAAAAAAAAAGATAAAAAGAAAGATAAAAAAAAATAAAGGTCCCGGTGCTGCGGCGGCGGGTCGGGCGGGCGGCTGCGGGGGAAGCTGGTGCCGGCGAAGTAAAACTTCTGCCGCATCCCACTTGTTCGCTGAGCGAGTTGGTGAGTCCGGGCTCAGCTCGGTGCTGGGGAAAGCCTGTGTCCCCCCCCTCCAACAACTCCCGCCCCCCCGGAGGGGAACGGCAGGGCCGGGGGGGGGCGGCCCGGGGCAGCCGGTGGGACGGGCAGCCCCGCGGGCCGAGGAGGGGCGGCGGTGCGGGGCCTCCCGCAGCTCCCCGCAGCGCCCGCCGCCCTCCCTGGCCGGCCCCGGTGTCTCGGCGGCGGCTGGGGGGAGAGAGGAGGCAGCGGCGCCGCTGGAGGATGCTCGGGAAGAGGCTGGTCCAGCCGTCGGTGGTAACGCTGGGGGCACAGCTGGTGGGGCTGGCACTGTGTCACCGTGCTGTCCCCGCAGCGGGACATCCTCCTCCGCAGCCCTGGGGAGCGGGGCTGGGCCAGGGCCCGGGGTGGTCCCGGGGCAACCGGCCGCTGGAGTCCCAGAAGTTGGAAACGTGCGTTTTTTTGGGAGGGAGTTGCAAAATTGGTCTGAAGGGCTCTGGAGAAACAACAGTTTGGTACCGCTGTGTAATTGCGTTAACACCCGTAACAACGGAAAGCAATCTGGTCGTCCAACTCCATTAATAATTCAGAGCTAATCTGAATCATTCCACAGGTTACACTCCTAAAAATCACAAGACGGTGTTGAAAGGGTGTTTGAGTGTTGCCCAGTGTGTCTTTCTTTTTGTTGATAGACCAAATTATCATTCTAAGAGGGTACAACAAAATGTGTAGTATAAAGTCTGGCAAAAAGAAAAGAAAAAGCTATTAACGTTTTTTTGTAAGTTTGTCAGACTCTGGACCCCTTCCCCATAGTGAATGGTGATTTATCAATCTGTGTGAAGTGTGTTGATCTCAGCTCATCTCTCATCTTCAGAAGGCTGCTGTTATCCTAGTTAGAAACGCCACTGATTATACTTTTCTTATTCTGTGTCTTTTAAAACCTTGGCATATTATGGAAATATTTTTCAAAAGCATTGATGGAAATTATACCAGTGCAGCTGTGCATCTTCAGAATGTTTCTTAATGAACATATTGTACCTCAGGTATGAAGGAAATTATCAAGTGGTTTGAGAGAAAAGAATATGCATGCTAATTTATCAGTTCAAAGACTTAGTTACAAAGGAGGAAGACTAGCTAAAAAAAAAGTTATAATTTTTTTTTGTTTGTCAAAGTGTGGTTGTGATTACAGGACTAGGTGTAGATTATTATGTATACATCTCATGAAGAGTAGCTTTTATAAATAAGTTGATATGGAGTCTTCAGTGAGATGAAGAGGTAACTTACATGCATTATTTTATTTTGTGTTCCAGAACATCTCAGATGAAATGGAACCTTGCCTTTCATTCACAGGCTACATGGGAAAAGGATGGTTGAGAGGGTTTTCTTTTTTTTTTTTTTTTTCTTCTTTTTTTTTCTTAAGAGACCACAAATGGACATGTTTTTCAGATCCTGATTTTCTGGTATGCAGTGCATTACAACTCAGGGGTGTTTGCAGAGAGCTCAGCAGCTCTAGTGCCCTTTAGCAGCCTGCCATAAAGTAGGATGGAAATACTGTTTTTCTGCTTCTTTGGATGCCTTTCTGTAGTTTAGCCCGAGCTTTTCCTTGAAGTTCAAACTAAAACACAGAAGTAATGCTTTTCTCAATAATAGACCAGGCTGCACCACTTCTGGCTGTTTTTCTAAAAACATCTTGCAGGGGCCAACCCACCTTCTCAACACATACTTTTAAAAGGTTGCAGATAGCATCACTTCTGGTATGTATGCATTTATACACAAAGTGCTTTGTGCTGAGTGAGAGTGAAGTTACTTCAGGTGTAGCAAATGGAGCTAAAGCCATTTAGCTTGAGGTAAATGGAAGGACATTAGGAGTTGAGCCCCACCCTGAGTTTATGCTTTTAACGTACTGTCCCAAAGGCTGTAGCATGACATTAGACTGTACTTTCTTTACCAAAGGGATTCACTGCAGTTGGACTGTGTCCCATAAAACAGTTGTTTTCCCCCAGTTCTACACGTGCACCACAAACAGACCAAAGCACTCCATGTAGCTTCCTGAGTCGGGGTTTTGAAGGACTCTTTCTGTCAATAGCTGACATCTCCTCTGCAGCAGAAGTTGGGCTGTGAGCCTTTCTATAAGGTATGTGCAGGAAAAGTGTAGCTACTCAGCAGTCACTGCAGTCCTAAATGTTCCGCAAAGCCATTATTCTTGTTGCACTCAAATAAATAGATAATTCATAGGAAGAGCAGAAGAGCTGACAATATAATTAATATTATTTCCTTCGTCCTAACCATACCGGTGCAGCATAACTGTAGTACTTCTTCTAATTTATACTAATTTATACTGCTTCAAATAGTATGTGCTGGTCAGCACCCCTAACAGCATATTGTAAGCTAACTTAATTTTAGTTTGGTTTTGTAACCTGATGTTCTAAAAAAATTATAGATGCTCCATTGCAATGTAAGTCTCAGCAGGTGCAAATGTCAACTAATATTTTCTTTTCCATTTCAAAGTATCTCTTAGGAAAATACTTATATAATACAGCCTATGTTTTCTTGTATAAATTCCTGGATTGGAGTTAAGCCTGTCATAACAACATGGGTTTCTTAATGCTTGATAATAGTGATTTACTGTTTCATTTGAACATCTGTGATGTTTATTCATTATTATCCTCACTCTTATGTGCTTTGTTCATGATGTGACAGTGAAGAACTTGTTATTTAGCATCCCCAGTGGTTTAAAATATCGTTTATTTTGTTGAAAGTTTATTAATATTTTCTTTTGTTTTTATAAAGTTTAATGAGACATAAATATTGAGAAATACTTGTATTCTTTGCATATAATTTTCTTGCAGTGGATTTAAAAGAAACCTTCAAACTATGGCAATCCATTCAAAAAAGGCTCTCATAGCAAATTGAGCTACATTTTCAATTAGTTTTAACTTTCTGGTTTTTTAAATATACCTGATGTTAGATAAGAGCACCCTTGCTGCCAGTTCAAGCCTTTCTGAGCTGGATAGAAAAGGTTAGAGATGAGCATTCGTTGACTTCGTTCAACTTTTTTCTCGATACATAAGCCTGGCCATAGAGTAAATTACAAGGAGTTTGAGGGATCCATGGTTTTTCTTTGAAGCTGTGGAGGAAATGTACTTACCTGGGTTGAATACAACAACCAGTTGCTCTGGCCAGCAGGCAGGACTATTTAAATGGGCTTGGCATATGCACTGTTTGAAAGTGAGTTGTCTTGGTTTGTGCTATTATATACATACTAAAAAAGGCATGTGTGTTGAACTCACAGAAGAACAGAGGTGAGCATCCCCCAAGATGGGCAAAGAGCCGTTTTTTTGCTAACATTTATGAGAGAAGAATACTAGGCCTTTTTTTAATTACCTGCATAGCCCTTCCTTGCACTGCATACTAAATTGAGCGTGTACTTAGGTAAAATAACAATATCATAACTTATTTGGTAAAGAGCAGCAGGGAGAAGTGGTAATTATAAATGACAGCATGTAGTACACTGACAGGAACCTTTCAAAGGGTGGATGACAGTGACAGTAACTTTTATTTCTTAGCAATTTCTCTGAATGGTAATAATTTGTAAGGAATAATTCAGATGCAATTGAATTAACCTGGAGATGACACGGAAGTCCTGATTTTGCAGTTTTACACATGCGAATGTTTTTAATAAGGCTGAAAATAGTGTCATGGCTTCAGTGGCCTGCTGGCCTATCTAAAAACTTGATTCTACGTATCTAAATGTAAAATGGTAAATCATGCAAAAACACTGAACTAGTACAGGTAACTGGACAGAAAGGTCATCAGGAGTTGACCAGAAGAAAACTTGCTTCAAAGAAGAGGGAAATCTTAGTGATATGGCAAAGATGGAAAGAAATAGTTTCTAAAATATGCTTTCATCAGTGGATGTTCAGGTGAGTAGGATCTGTTGTGATACATCAAGTCTGATATCAGAATAAACAAGACTGGAGGATTTACCCTGGCTTTTGCATCAGGTTTGTTGCTTCGTTATAACTGTTCTAAATCCCTGCATAAAGATTTGAGGAGGAGGAATCCAATGAAGTATTGTACAGTATTTCTAGCCTGAGGTTTCTTTGGATTCCAGCTGGTGGATCTCCTGTCTTTCTCTGCTAGCTGAAAAAAACTCTGATTTTTGTCCCAGTACCACTTGCTACAGCTGACTTAGCCGCCAGAGTCCACATCCATGTCCTCATGGGGGAATCCTGGTCTTGGTTCATACCTCTGGCATGAACCTCATACCCCATGGGTGCTGACCCATGGCTCTTCAGGAATGGAGCATGGTCTGCAGCCGGCTGCTTTTCAACAGGAAAGCTGGTCACCAAAGCTCTTCCTTGCCCTTTCTGCCTCTGCTAAGTTTTGCCTTGAGAACTCAGAGCACCTCAAATGGATCCTGAGTATTCTTAAAGTAATCAGCGTTTTGGTCAGAAAACATGCCACTGTTTTTCTTTCCAGCCTGGTATTTCATGATATGTTGCAGATTATTTGCTCAGAGAAACCTCCTTACCTCTTGGAGAAGAGAAGCTGCTGTGCAGTTACATGCCTAGGAGTTGTTGCAGGATGAATGATCTAGTCCAAAATGAAAGTTTTATACAAATATGTCACAACTGGAGATACTCTATGCAGAATGGAAATTTCCGTTGAATTGGATTTACCCACGCTACGGTCATACTAACTATTCTTAGAAGTATTTCCCTGGTATATGTAGTTTAAGAGGCAACTTGATAGCATCTTACATTTTTTCTCTCAGATAAGTAAAATGAGCTACTAACATTTCTTCAGAAAATTGTGAATTGTTTGTTTAACCATTTTGTAAAACCTTTTGATTTTTTCTTGAAGAACAGACCTAAAAAATGGGTAGCTTATATAAATATTAGCCTCATTAATGGCGGATACACACAGAATATTACTTCCCTACTACTGCTTCATATTGCTGAGATAGCCTGTCCCAGGATTAGCTCCAGTACCGCCCTGGTGTACCTCGTGTTCTTTTGCTTTCTGCCTTGATCCTCAGATCCTTTCCACGTGCCTGCATTCATCTCTGGTAAGGTGCAAATGGCTAATTCTATATTTCTAAATTTATATGCAGTTATTTTTCTTATTTTCAGGAACACAGGCAGATAGAGTGAATAGGAAAGATCTAAGGTAACATGAGATACATCCCTTTTGTATTAAATTATTTGAGGTCTTAAATAGATTGTTAGTCCTTTCATTTAATATGGTTTTCTTCTTATTTAAGGCGGTGTACCATGAGGGATGAAGTCTTATTATTATTAAATCTTATTATTATTAATGTAATATTATGGTCCAATTTATCTTTCAGAATAAAGTTCAGCTGGATGGAAGTTATTTTAGGAAAAAGTTGTAGTATTAAGTATTAATTTAGGTAGCTAACTGTCGCTATAAGGCATGAAAAAATTTTTTTCTTCATTGTCTGATGCCAGATTTGCATAGCAGAATAAATTATATAAATGCTTTTAAAAATAAAGGAGCCTCAGTGTTTTCCATGGGAGAGAAAAGTACTTGATCGCACCAGCATACAGCCAACAAATATGGCATGTGTTGTATCAGACCTGCTGCAGGTGAGCTATGGACTTGTACCTTGGGTTGTTGCTTTGTCAGTGAAGGCCATCCCGCTGCTGGCCTCCAGGTTGCATCTAGGAGGGGACCACTCTGGCGACCATCTGACAAGAGGTGGAATACTCCTGTTGTAAAAGATATGTATTACATTTATTACACAATAAATTACACACTGGAGAAAAGATAATTTTACTTGCAGAGAGAGAGCGAGAGAGCAAGCTTTTTATTGCATGTGTTGGGTATTTACATTAGCCCTCACGGAATATATTCACCTCTTTGTACAATTATTCATTAAATTCCTTGACCTTCGGATTACTCCATAATTGCCTAATGACAGTTACACTAAAATTTCAGTAGAACCCATTCATTGTGTTTCTCTTGGGGACGTGCTGTCATTGCCTGGTTATTGTAGTTGTATGACTTTTTCTATGATTTTAAGCCAGATTCACCTATATGCCACAATTATAGTGTGCAGTTCAGTGGAAGTCTCTGGTTCTGTTGCTACTTCAGTCTGTACGTGTTTCTTTGCCTCCAGTGGGAGGAGACTGATACCTGCTCACAAGTCTACCAAAATTCGGAAGTATTTCAAGTAAGCTTGTTTTTGTGAAGGGCTGTACTAGATTCCTAGTTACATGATGATTTTGCAGGAACTATGCAATGAATTGTGTAAGAACAAATGTTGACATGAATATGTTGAAGTACCAGCAGCTTAAATGATTGAAAATACTTCATAAATGAGAACTCATTTTATATATTTCTTGAGATGCTGGTGGCATTTAAAAGTAGATATCTAATGAAGTTGACTTTGGAATTTCATGAATGTTACAGTGACTGTGGGATGGCATTTAATTGGGGTAACTGCTTTTTATTGAGGTTATGGTTCTCAGCATTCATTTATGCTAGGTTTGTTTTAAGTCTAGATCCACTATGGAAAGTGTTTCTTGGATCAAGGCCCCTAACCCATCAACAGTCTTTCCGGTCACTCTCAACTTGATGACAATTAACCTTTCATCAGTCAAGTGTAGACAGGGATCTGCAGTGTCTTGAACAGGTGCTGACACGTGGCACAGGGATTTGTGTGTATCTGTCTTTGTGTGATGTTCCTACTCTGAAACTTCCAGGAGATCTGATACTGCTACGGTTAGTACACCTTACAGATAACCAGAGAGGTGACAACTTTTCATCATCATGTCCTTCCTTAGCAGTTTGGGGATATTTATCCTTTGTTTCATACCATTTGTCCCTTTTCAGTTATACCCACTTAGGCACCATAATTTCTATGGTTACCCTTTTATTCTCTGTTCTCTGAATCTTCATTTATTCCCTGCTTTTTGGTCTGGACAAACAGTGGAATATGGCTACTTACATTTTAATTATTTGGTTGCATGGTCTGGTCAAAACCCACAAAGACTTACCAATTTATATTTCTAGGTTTCATTCAAATCCATCTGAAATAAATCTCCCTGAGAATTTTAGTAGGTTTACACTTCAGTTTCAGCCAAGGCAGTACAGATTATCCTAAGGTCTACTTTATCTTCCTGATAAATTTTAGTTTATGTTGCATGCAATGGCTGGAAGGCTTTCCTTAGAAGTCATCTGTCACACAGAGGAAGATGAATATATATTTGTCTGAAAATTTTACAATTACAAAATGCATTTGATCTCTAAGATTAAAATATAGTTGCCATAAAGGCCCCTACTAATTTTTCAGCTAGTATTAGCAATGTTTGTACTAGAAGAAAGGAAGGACCTACTTACTGAAGATAATGGGTACTTTCAAGTACTTTCCTAGGCAAAGAACTGCTTTAAGATCTTGTAATAATGATTTTCTCAGAACAGAGGAAGCGGTGTACTTATACTGCAAGTGTGGGTGTTATAATCAATTAGTTACCCAGTTTTTGTCAGTCAAAACAAAACACACAACACATTCTGCAAGTTTGTAATCAGAAAGTGGAATAATGGATGTGAGGCAAGAGAAGTGTCCTGTTTCTTCACTTGTCTGAGGTGGAACAAGAACTGCTCGGAGCACCAGGAATAACGATATTAGCATAGCCTTTCCTGGAGACAATTTATTTTTTTCCACATTGAAAGATTGTTTTTGTTAAGCTCATATGTTTGTGGACAAGACTGCTATTCAGAGGGAACTGGAGGGGATGGGAGAATGGGTTGACAGGATCATGATTAAATTTATCAGGGAATGAGTGTAAAGTCCTGCACCTGGATGGAAAGCCTCCCTCAGCAGGACAGACTGGAGACTTAACTGGCTGGGGAGCAGCTCTGCCAAAAAGAACCTGGAGATCCTGGTGGACAGCATAGCAGCAAAGAGGGAGAGCAGCCTCCAGGGCACACTCAGGATGTTGAGGGAAGTGATTGTCTGTCTCACTTAACAAGTGCTCTGCACTTCTTAAACTACATCTAGATACTGCATTCAGTTTGGGGTTTAAACTGGAGGGAGCTCAGCAGAGGGCTGCCAAGCTGGTCAGGGAGGAGCACTGGCCCTGTGAGGAGAAGGCTATTCAGCCTGGAGAAGAGCTGGCTTTGGAGGGACCCAAGAGCAGACCACAGCACTTATGGAGAAGGGATTGAGAAGACAGAGATAGGCTATTCGCAGTGCTACTTGGTAAGAGGATGAGGAGCAATGGTGATGAATTGCAACAGGAAATCCCAATAAGGTATAGAGAAAAAAAATTCACTGCAAGGATAATTAAACAGTGGAACAAGCTGTCCAGTGAGGTTGCAGGATCTCTGTCCATGGAGTTTTCAAAGACCTGGCTGGACTAAGGTCTAAGCATCCTGGTCTGAATTCAGTATCAGCCCTCCTTCAAGTAGAAGGCAATGCCAAGGATCCCTCCTAAATTGCATGATTCTGTGGAAAATGATGGGAATCAGCTTAGGGGTTTTTTCCTCTTTTTTTTTTTTTTTTTTTTTTTTTTTTTTTTTTTTTTGTGGCTTGCTGTCTTACTCGTGCAAGGTTCTTGCTCTCTATTGTATAGCGTAAAAGAGAGGGGTGAAGAAACAGGTAGTTGTCTCTACCAGGTCTGCAAAACCAGGAAGAACATTTTTGTCATCACATATGAAGGTAAAGAGCTATTTTTACTAAGGTGGTCAAATCTTCTATTTGAGAAGAGATCGCTAAACTAATCAAGATGAATATGTTTGAGAATCCAGCAGCTCTGAACTGGCTCAGAGAATTACCTGTACTTGGCTAGATAGATGTGAGGAAAATTCTGAATTGATTTCTGGACTTCAATTTGATAGGACTAGAGGCAGCAGTTATACTGGTCTGAGGATATCAATACTTGGGTGAACTTTCAAGGAGAGAAGATTAACTCTGTATTATATGAGAAGACTTCTGGATAAAGAATATCTGTGATGCTATGAGTCCAGATGACTATTTTTGTGAGATGTTTAAAAGACATTTGAATTAATAACAAATTTGACCAGTGCAATTTCAAATAATATGTAATAATACCTGTTGTTCTTAATGTTAAAAATTCAGATTTCTATAAATATTCTTTGCAGTCAGGCGGTGCTCTTATTAAGTGTTCAGAGTCAACTCTGGTCATTGTTCAGTGAAGTTTTTGTTATATTAGTATCGCAGAGATGTTGAAGATCATTTTATAAGAAATGTGGTAATGCTTTTAAGTAAAGGTCTTGCTGGGACTAAAATTAATTGTACTGAAGTTATTGCATGTGGGAGAAAATGTTTCATATCTTTCAGATATGTACTTCAAAGCTGTAATGACTCAAAAGAGCTTGATCACCTGATGCTTGCAATATGTGTTAAGATATCACAAGTTTGATAGTTGAAACACTCAAATAAGTAGGCAACACTTTTCGTTACAGGGAGTGAACCGCAGAGGTACCTGCTTTTATTCTGCTAGTGCTATGATTGTTTGGTTTAACAAAGCTTTGCTTATTTAGTACTAAGTGAACTTTTGTGTATCTTGTCCTAAAAATCTAATGTGTCTTTCTGTATTAGAATTTTTGATATTTTTCCACACTTTTTCCCTGACAATTTTACTTAATTTACTTAATGTCCGGATTCATCCCTTCAGTAAAAACTCAGTAAGGAGAAAGGAAAGAGGAAACAGGGCAGAGGATATAAGCAGCCAGACAAATATGAGATTAAAGATGGTAAAGAGCACAAGAAATATGTGCATCCAGAAGAAGAATCAACCTAATGTATGTGGTAGGTATACTGGAAAAAAGATGTAGGGAATAAATGAAACATACTTCAGTGGGAGAGAGAAATACATTTTGACACACAAAAGAATATGCCAGAGTCTGGCAAGGCAGAATGAGGGGGAAATAGATTGATAAGCGCATCTGAGATGGAATGGGTGGGGGGAAGAAAAAAGAGGTTTTTGTCAAGAGATTGTCTAAACCAGTTTAGGATAGACGAAGATGAAGGAATACAACATCAGTGACTCTAAATCCCACAGGATTAAAAAGAGCAAGCAATGCTTTCTGGACACATATTTTCAGTAGCTGCATTTCTTTGCTTGCAGTTATGCTTATTTTCCCAGAAATTTTCTGTGATGAATAGAGCATATCAGTGAAGAAGCTGATGATGAAATGCAAAAGGGAGTTCATTTCTGCAGAAATGATGAGTATGAAGTCAGCCATCAAGTTTAGAAGGTAAATCTTGAGAGATGTTTAAACTGTCCAGCATTGACAGCTAGCAGTGGAAGAAAGCTTTCAAGAAAACCTTTTGAAGAAAAATGTAATTGTGTCCTATTCTAGCAGTCATGATGATGTGGTCCTGCTGCTACTGAAAAGAAGTAATATTTGTGTATGTGCAGGGTTCCAGTCCTTTTTCAGCTTCTGAAGAATACTTCAAGTCTGTCTGAGGCTCTTGTTTTATCTCGGGGAGATGCAAGGAAATATGTAAATATGTATTTTAAATTGCTGAGGTAAGAGTAATTGCTGATTCCTACTGTGTTGAAGTTGCATTTTTTGTTCTTTTTAAGAAAGTTCCTTCTGTCTCAGGCACTGCTCAAACTTACCATCCATCTGGAGTTCAGATTTTCTTCTGTACGTGGTCCTGCATGTACCACATGCCGAAGTACTTACTTTTTTAGCTTCTGAATTAGAAACATCACCAGCATTTGTAAAAATATCTGACTCTGGACTTGGGACTGTCAGTGACCATGTTTTGTTTTTCAACAGTGCTCTAGGTTTTTTTTTCATGTGTGGGATTCAGCTACATAAGATGACCTTTGAACTATTGTTGATGGGACTATAAAATATACTTTACCGCATATGGGCATACCATGTTCAGTGTTCTGGAGTAAGGTCGAGTCTGGTTAGATGTCTGACAGGTTGGAAACCTTCCCTGGAAACGTTGTCTGTCTTGACTGACTTCTTATGAGGCATTATCTAGTCAAGCACAGTGTTTTGACAATTATTGTTTACTAACAAAGTATTCTGCCATGTTTATAATTTGGGAAACATTAACATTTTGTCTAAAAGTTGAGAAAAACAGTAACTTTTTTTTTTTTTTGTACTGGAAAACACAAGTTAAATTGTATAATACCTAGAAAAGGGACTTAAATGTAATATGCTGGGAAGCACGACCAGTGAATAACAGCTGTCATAAGGCATGTTTTGTGATTTAGAGAAGTGTCACTGTGCCCTACCACTGTATTGATAAAAATTCTGATTCAACTGCTTTGGGCTACTGTTGGAGAAGATCCTCAGCTAAATGAACTAACACAACTAGTCTCATGGTTTTCATTGAAATGTATAAGGCAAAAATGAAAATGTCATGTTCCTTTCAGCTCTTGCAGTATAGAAATTATGTGAAACACTGACTTTTCTTCTTATTTGTCATTTATTTATTAATTAAATGACCATGAGAGCATTCCTTGTATGGAAGGACCACTGTATCTCCAATTAGACAGAACTACTGTGCAGTGTTGTTTAAACCTCCGGGCCACTGAGGGCTTGATTGAGGTGCTTGTGCACAGGCATGAGATGTTGGTGAAGATGACTAAGGTTCCCAGCCCAATCTCTCCTGCTTCTCCATAACTCTATAGGTTCCCTATAAATCAACCCTGCTTGGAGGACTGGGCATCCTCAGGTGTGTTGAATGAGAGCAGGAGCCTGGGAATGGACAGCTAAATTAATCCCTAGCTGTGTTTTAAATATTCCCATCTATGCTATATGTGTAGTTCTATGTGCAATACTTTGATATGTGTGATGCAAATAGCACAAGGAGCACTCTCACTGTATCCATTTTTTTCTAGTTCATTACCTAACCTGACAGATGTTAATTGCAACTTAAAGCTCATCTGATTGTTTTTTTCTCATATTTAAAGGAGAACAAAGACCTATGATATTAATGTCTGAAGATGAGCATGTTGCCTGATGTTGAAAAGACTTATTTAGTCATTAGTCACTTGTGTTCAGGGATTTATTAGTCATGGTAATGTCTCCAATTAGTTGAAGGACAGAGAGCATAATTAGGGCACTTTTTGTCTAATTACTGTTAACTGTAGACATGCAGTTTACTGTTGAGTTTATGAGGCTAGCTGAAATGTTATAACGTGTTAAGAAGTTAGGTCTCTTTCTTATTTATAAAATCATTAAAATTAAATTAATACCCACAGTAATAGATGTAAAATAGCATTGTGTCATGGAACAGAAAGGTTTTAATGTCTGATGTCATATTTTTGTTCTAAATCATTGTCTCTACAGGCATTCTGAAAAAGACCGAGTGAACTTTGTTGAACAAGATATATTTTACAGTAAATGGAGAGAGGATCAAGTATTATCTTCTCTGTATAGTGAAATAACCTTTAGATGAACTTGGAAAGGAAAAGAATTCCTCTTTAATTAAGTTTGCCTTTCTTCCTGTGGTTGTGAGAGAGAGGGGAAAGTGCTACTGTTAAAGTTAGGATGGAGTTAATTGACATTAATCTTCATGGGCTTGTTAGATTTATTTTAACTGCAAAGATGTAAAAAGGTGCTCAGCCCAAGTTAACCGTTGCTAAATATTTGAATGGTACAGCTCAATTTAACATTCCAAACCCTGGGGAAAAACCTGGACTCTGCCATGTGAGACACACAGAAACTCAGGTAAAAGGTCAACAGTTTTGAACCATCTTATTTTCCAAAGTGAATGTTTCTTTTAAAGAACATGGTATCGCAACCTGGTCTCGCAACCTTCGTTAGATCTCAGTAACACCATCTCAACTGGTCCTGCCCACTGTGTAATTCTGAAGGGATTTCTACCTTTGAAACAGAGTAGGTCAAATCTATTTAGTATGACAAAGACCAGCAATTCAAAATTGAATATGTACAGTGTCTGTTCTGTTGCCTTTGTGTGTTTATGTGCTTTTTTGGGGGGAGCCCAGCTGCTCTATGCAACTTCTCCCGAAACCTCTGGATTGAAAATTCAGGTTGGCAGATGCTGTGCTCTCTGCTTCACTGGAAGACATACAGAAGACTTTCTATATATTCTGGTCACTTCCTTTTTCCAGCCAGCATCATTCCTTCCTTATCTGAGTCCTGTGGCTGCACATCAGTGGCTACAGCTTAAGAATCAAAAGTGTAATACTGGGTGCCATCAGCACTGCAGAGATATTATAGTCTTTATTGCATGCTCAATGTCCTTGGGCGCATTTCAAAGAAGAGTTAAAAAAATGGTATTCTGGTAGCAAGATGGGTTAATCACAGCCATTCATCTCTAAAAAGGCCAGTAAGAGAGGTATAGAAAGAGTGAGAACAGCTCCTTTTGCTGTGTTGAACAGCAGTAGTCCAGTTCCTCCACATTTGGTTATCTTAATTCATGGTTTTTGTTGGTAGATTTGCTGGTTTAGCTAATGGATTAGCAAGCCTCAAGCTCTTGTTAACCTAGTGTACTGATATGGATGTCTAATGTATTTCTTTTCTAGCAGCTGGCACTTTTTTCCTGTATAATATTTTCTAGGTAAAACAGGGTAGTTCCATGTAAAGAGCAGGAAATGCGCATTTTAAGTGAAGACTCTTGTCAGATACTGAGTAAAGAAATGTTATTTCTAATATAAGTGCCTCTTTAAACAGATTTACTTATTAGTGACTGGAAAGCTGTCAGATGTTGGGATGGAATCTTTCCCTCTCCCCCTGGTATTGCATTATTAGTAGCTTTCTGTAAGCTATCAGTATCCTCATCTGTATACCTATTTGTAGTTCAGAGTTTTAAAACCAGAGGTCCTCCAATCAAGCAAGAAAGTAAGTGAAAATCTATTTTCTTTCTTGTTAATTCCAAGTTTATTTAAACATGCTATATAGGAAAAGAGAGAAGTGGAGAGCAGGTTGCTGAGAGAGCTTGTGCAGTTTCCATTCTTGGTGGTTTGCAAGATTTGGTCCAGTCCAGCCCTGAGCAGCCTGATCTGACCTCAAAGCTGGCCCTGCTTTAAGCAGGAGGCTGGACTGGAGACCTCCCACAGTCCCTTCCCACCTGACTTGTCCTATGAATCTATAAATAAAATTAGGTACTCTTCAAAATGTCAAGATATTCAAGCGACTATGAGTGGAGGGGTCATGGTTGTAAATCCTCTCGGGTTTAGATGGGTGTGGGCCTTTGGCATGACCTCTTATACTTAGCTCCTTTTGGCTAAATCTGTGCTGTTCTTAATAACAATGTGGAAAGAACATTAAAATGAGACAACATTGTGTCATCGCCACTTCAAATGATCTGCAAATAATTAGGCTGATCCTAAGAGTCAGGTACCCTGGGTCTGTACAGTGCCCTGGTGGTTTTGCTGTACTTTCTGCTGTTTGTAGGATGGAGGACAAAAACAGGAAGAAGAAAAGGTTAGTTTTAGAGTGGGCATGTCTCTTTCCTTAGAGAGCTGGTTATAAATTAAGTTTTACTCCTCATCATCTTAATGCCCCTGGGGAAAGGCTGGGATTGCCTCTGCATTATTAGCAAGCGTAAGCTAATTTATCTAATTAGATGACATAAAGTGCAAGCAGACCAAAAATATATTTAAAAAAAAAAAAAAAGGGCCGCGTATTAACAAAACATGAAAGAGATGGCAATAGGTAGCTTTGAGGGAAAAAGAGTGTACATTTACAAAACTTAGCTTCCTACTTCTTTTAGTGTTCCCATTAGTGGGATCCTGCTAATGGGAAATGTTAAATATTTAATATCTGACATTTCTATAATGTCTACGTAGTGCAGTAAAGATTAAGTATTTTACAGTGCATTTCAATTTAAAAGAATGAAAGTGCTTTTCAGACTGTTACAGGGGAAGCTGTCAGTAAACCTTGTATTTAGATTGGGTATTCCTTTCAGCTATAATAGACTCTTGCAACTCATTTGCAGCAAGCCAAGTATGAAAGTTCCAATATCTGACGGCTTTTTGTTCATCCCCTGGGAACCTATTGAGCTGTGGCAAGCTCCCTGTTGCACTTCCCAAATTAAGCAGGCATGCCAAAACCACCGAGCAGTTTCCACAGCCATAGAATCATGGAATCATTTAGGTTGGAAGGGACATTTCAGATCATCTCATCCAATCATCAACCTCACAGTGGCTAAAACCATCACTGAACCATGTCCCTCAGCACCAAGTCTACCCGTCTTTTAAATACCTCCATGGATGGTGATTCAACCACTTCCCTGGACCGTGTGTTCCAATGTTTGATAATGTCTTGATTTTCAGTGAGACTCATTAGTGTTGTCTAAGCGGTAATGGGAGGTCTTACAAATGCAGACTCTTTTGGTGCATTCCCAGAAAGGAGTAAAATAAAACCTCAGTATGCCTACTCCAGCTCTGTCCTTTCCTGACTTTTTCTGTCCTTTCCCCCTGAAGGCGTAGTGTTGTCTTCACATGGAACACGCTGGTGGTCTTCATTCCTGTAGGAAATTTACTGAAAAATTCCACCCTTAGTTTTGAGGGCAGCGTATGTCTGTGTAATTTAGAAGCCCTTAAACCCCTTTCTAGTAATATAGCAGTAACGTTTTAGGTTCGGTGTACAATACAAATTGGTACAAGGACAGTAATTTAATTCCTTTCTTTTCCTGGAATATCTGTGCTTATATTAATGTTGGAACTGATTTATATGGATTGCATACATTCTGTAATAATTGCTAGCCAATGTCCATTTGTGAAGACAACATTGTGTGACTGTCAGAGTTACTGCTATCAGTCTGATGCACTTTGCTTGACTTGAAGCCCATAGCAGTTCCCTGAAATAAACTGGATGAGTAATATAGATTGCAAACTTTAGCACTGGAGGAATACTTAAGTCCACACTCATTTGATTCAAATGGAAAGAGAACTACTTCCAGGCATTCTTTGACCTTTTGGTGATATCTGAGTGAATCTGCAGATGCAACCAAGGTATTGTGATTTTTTTGTAATGACTTAGCAATTAACTATATGTTGCTGCTTATTTAATTAAAGATAAGCAATAAATGAATGTGGAATTGTTTTTCTTTTATATTTGTTTCATCTTAGTAAAATAGGTAGCTAGCAAATGATCTTAACTGAGGGGAATGGTACAGCATTTTAACTATGCGATGTATACATGGAGTCACATAATTGATAATGACTGCAGTCTCTGTGAATGTTTAGTCATGGCACATGGATGTAATGTTTGTTTTTTTCTTAAATTTTGAATGGAGCTGAATAAGTACACAAGTCTTGTGTATTTATATCGTAGCTAGAATGGAGGCTACTGGGAAGGAGATTCTGTTAATGTTCTTGACATGAAGATGTATCTACAATCATGATTAAGCATCTCTTAGGCATATTAGTACCATGATTTGAAAATGAAATACATGCAGGGAAAAGTTTGGGAATTAAATTTTGTGTCTTAAAACAGGAAAAGCCTGACAGTAAGAGCCTACTGCTGCTTTCATGGTTTTGACTCATGGCTTGAGTTGTGCTGTATGGATGATGTGCTAATGCCTCTCTTGACATGTTTATTAGCTTACACTCTCTACTGCCATAAACCAAAGTATTGGTGTTTTAAATAAGGGCCTGCCTGTTTCTGTTGGCACCAGAAAGCATTTAGATTTTTATAAAATACTCTAGTGTTCAAAATCTTAGCATTCTTCTTGACCTCTTGTGTATTTAGTTTCACTGTTTGTTGTTTTTTTTTCCTAACCTTGCTTTTTTCATTCACTCACCATAGAGCAGACAAAACAGATGATGAGGATGATGAAGATCTAACTGTGAATAAAACATGGGTCCTTGCACCAAAGATTCATGGTGGGGATGTAACTCACATACTGGACTCCTTACTTCAAGGATACGACAATAAGCTTCGGCCAGATATTGGGGGTAAGCCCAAGAAATAATTCAGTAAATAGAAGATGTGAACCAGAGAGGGCTTGCATTTTGTTAATGATGGCAAAAATCCTCTTAATGCAATTTTTAAAACTTAATATAGCAAGCTAAATATAGCAATAGAATGCAATGGTTTTCTGGAATTGGTAAAAAATAATGTCCTATGCAAGAGTAGACTTTATGTTCTATTAACAGTCTCTTTTTCTTATGTAAATTATTGCATTCTGGGGACAGTGGGCAATCTATAATAAATTTTTAAAAGGCAATTACAGTTTGCATAGTTTAACTATGATCTTCTGACAGATATAAACCAGCCATGGCTATTTAAGAATTTGATCTTGAGTTTGTAGGAGTTTATTAAAGAATTATTCCTGGATACTTTTACTTTAGAAAATGCATTGTAAGTGTGTATTTTGAGCAAATTTAACTCAACACAGTTCTCTTCTTCCCTTAGGTCAGATTTTTAAAAACAATCTAAAAATAAAACTTGGGCTATATCTTTTCTAAAGGAGGGAAGAGTGCATTGCTGTAGATGAAACTGTGCAGCCAGTAGGAAGGCAATTTTGTCTTTCAATAGCCAAAGCATCAATTTGCATATAGCTATTAAGTGTAAATATTTGGAAGAATCTTGTGTTGAAAACATGGAGTACATGAACCCTTGCCAGTTCTTATCTACCATATGTATGCTGGATGAAACTAAGAAAAATAATTTATTTTCTCTGAGTTTGTTCCCTGAACTGTGAAGTGAGAGGTGGAGGACATAATTATTTGTTAAATACTTGGCGTTCCCCATCAAAAGAATGCCATGTAAGACATAAGCTGCTTATACAATAAACAATACAACAATCTAGATTTGTTTTATATGTGTAGGAGAACAGAAAGATGCAGTCTCAAACTAAGTATTTTCTTTTGAAAGCTTCTGACAAATTTTCTTCCCCAGATTTCTTAGTTCTGTTTTATTGTTGACTGTTATCCTGAAGAAGTTGAATGGCAATTTTTCTCTCACTGTCTTAATATAAACACATGTGAATTTCATGAAGTTTCTTGTAAGTCTTTGCCTTCACATTCATTTAATTGAATTACTGCAAACATTTAGACAACAAGAAAGGTCTTCCAGCATGTTTTTCCTTATATTCTCCCTGTGTGACAGATGTATAGCACCACTATTTTTTTTCCCCTGACTGCTTGATTCAACAGACCGCAAAGGGATTATGAGGGAATAAACTGTCTCCACTAGGATTTCTTCTAACGTTTAGCTGGTAGGTGGGGATGAAAGAAGAGAGAATTCTGTTTCTCTTCTCTCCCCCTAAAACTTAGAAATAAATGGAGAGAAAACAGAGAGGAATAGGAGTTTATTCTGACATGTCAAACGGATTTAGATGGACACGGAAGAATTTTGGTGTAATCCTTACCTTCACATTTCTGTTTATGTACTGAGTTTTGACAGGGCAAGAAATGTGTCTTTTTTTGAGTAACTCGGCATACAGCCTTTTGGATTCCAAATATTGGTTCCTGAATGAAGACACTTGGTTCTAGCTTCTCTTGCACAAATGCTCCCTTTCTTCTTCTTCTTCTTCACTCTCTTGTTGCAATACTTCTGTACCAATCTGACCTTTGTTATCTGGGACCTGCCTACATCCAATATTATAAAACATAAGGTTCACGAATAATCATCCAGAGTGATAAGAAGAGGAGACATTTGGGAGTATTCACTTTGATGCCAGGAGAGCAAATGTTACGACTGACTCTCTTCGGGATGGTGGGGAAGTTGCAGACTTCTGCCACAAGGCAGAAATTTTGAACAACATAAGATGAAATTTCCAGCTTTGAGTGAAGGCACTGCACTCTGTCCACCTACTTGGGAACTGCAGCAGATATGAAAAACAAAATCAGACTATTTGCATTCATTTTAGTCTGCTT
Organism: Calidris pugnax; assembly: GCF_001431845.1. NCBI lineage: Eukaryota > Metazoa > Chordata > Aves > Charadriiformes > Scolopacidae > Calidris > Calidris pugnax. Next base: position 971,305 of record NW_015092240.1, on the reverse strand, counting down.
CAATTATGTGGATAAAATCTGGTGTTAGATTCCACATCTTCAGAGTCTATGTCAGTACTTGTACAACAAGGTTATTTAACTGGAATCCTAATTATTTTTCAGAGCAATAATATCGCACAGAACATTTTTACTATTGAATTGCAAAGCTCAGTTACAATAGCAATATTTTTTGTTTTGAACCTGGACTTTTTGGGTTTGAATACCAGAGCAGAATTTTGTTTTCTTCCTGATGTTGACACATAATTTCAGCTTCCCAGAGTGAGATAAGGGGGTTCATTGTTGAACATACAGTTAGTTGAGGGAGATCGTAGAGGAGAGCCAAATGAAAATTGTAACCTCAGAGGCAATACTGACATTTAATAGGAGAATTCCACACTGTTGTTTTCTATTTGTCTCATTCAAATATCCCCAAGTTGTAGTAACTTCTTAATTGTTACCCTTTGCTATGTTTATTAATCTTACTAGTCCTTAACTCAATTTATGTAACATATTTTGAGGTGTTTGGAGCATAAAGGAGCATAAAGTATTAAAGTGCCTTCTGCTCAGTATGAAGTAATAGTACTTACCAGATGAAGTCTCTTATCTGTAGATCTTATCTGTATAAAATCCTTTTACGGATACAACCTTGCAGTGTTGATATATTAATAAAGCAGTATTATTCTCACTGTAACATTACCTTTTAGTTACCCGATTTTATCACCACACTGTTTTAGCATCAGTCCTGAATCAAACTAGCTCCATTTTTCAACATTCCTTTTTAAAAGACAGAATTCAGGCTGCACACTGTTCCACCTCTCACACCTTAGGGACATCTACATATTAATATTAGTCTATCAATTTACAGCACATTTTTTTCCAGATGTGTCTCATGTCCAATATTGGGTATTATGTGGATGAAACAAAACTGATCAATCTGAAAGTTTAATTAAAAATAGGGAATATTCATCACATATCTACAACTCTAATGGAGTGTTTTCAGTTGACAGTTTGAGGAAAGTCATTGATAGAAATTTTAAGAAGAGTGAGGATGGTTGCTCATAGACATAGAGAAATTGAATACCTAGAGAAATTTGGCTAGTTGTAATTGCTCTATCAGCAGGGCATGGGTAAGTAGTTGCAACTCAGTGCACTAATGTGAAAGCATCACAGACTCAGGGATATAAAGAATGCACGAACAAAAAGTGGACTTTCAAGAGAGTAACAGAAGCACTAATTCTGAAAAGATAAAGATATTAGGGGGTATGCTGTTGAACAGGTGCTCTTAATGTAACATTGATGAAAGGATGATGGAGGCAGGAAAGTAATAGCCCGAATAAGCAGTAAAATATCAGGTAAATGTAGAGAGGTATGTATTCTGAGATGAAGAATATTTTGCAAGTATTGAAGGAAATATAAGAGCAGGATGTAGAAGAGCATATGCAGTGAATGTTAAAGATACTGGATGTGTGCACTGCATATAAAATGATGGAAATAATAAAAGATGTGGGGTAGGGTTATTTACTAAAGATGGGCTTCTTTTACATGAAAAGGTGAAAGTGTGGAAAACAGGGCTCTCTTTTCACCAGAATCACTTTGAAAAAATTCTTCAGAGATGGAGTTGAAAGTCTGCTGTAGACACTTGATGCCAAATTTTCAACATAGATAGCCATATAAGTAATATTCTTAGATAACTGGTTGTGAGAATTGTATTATTCCATTAAAAACTATTACAAATTGAAGGCCTCTGTTATGCCTGAATGTAGTAGTCACCTAATTTGTTTGCCAAATAACTGCTTTATCACCAAGAAGAGATGCTTCTTTAGGCATTAATGAGGAGTTATAGAAAACATGCTCAAAGAAAATAAGCCTGGATTAAGTTATCAAAGCGGTTTTAGATTAAATAGCATAAGTAATAACAATAAAAAAAGGCAATATATCTTAGACCACCATTCCAAAATGGGGAATTGTGTTAAACTATGGGAACTGGTTAGTGAATTTAGATGCACTAACACCCTCTTGGGTAATATTCAGGATTGGAGTAATGAAAACGGAGCAATACTAAACAATAAAAAGTGCAATGTTCTGCACTTTTACAATAATGATAATAATTTCTGTCAGGAGATGAGGGTTTATAAGCTGAGAATAACTGATAAGGAGAGCTCTTCAATGTAGCAGACAGAGATATTTCAAGTATGAAAAGCTACAAATTAGGTCTGGATAAATACGGGCTAAAAAAGAGGCACTTTTGATAGCAAGTGTAATTACTAAAATAATTTGTCAACGATTGAGGTAGATTTTTATCACTACAATTTTTCAAATCAAGAGTAAACATTTTTCAAAATGCAAATTTTGAACTCAAACGGGTTCAGAATATGCCTGGGTGTTTTTCGGAAAGCAGCGATTCATGCCTGCTGAGAGAGGCTACTTTCCAGGTCTTTTTGCTTGTCAGGAAGTTCATTCTTGCTCTTGAATTCCAGGCACATATTTATTATTTACTATATTTATTTCCTGGGACAAGCCTGTCCTTAGCTATGTGCTTGTGTGAGGTGATGCTCAATACAAGTCAAACCTTTTAAACCAGAAGTTTGGTCTAGTAAAGAAAAGGTGTCAAAGCAGGAAATCAGAAAGTGTGAGTAGATCTCCATAGATTGGGCTTGGCACAGGTTCCCTGTGTGCTTCAGCCATGTTAAGAACTGATGAACTATCTCTTGGGGGCAGTTGCCCCTTGGTGCTGTTCTCTTTCTCTACTGAGGGTGCAATCTGTTGTATTGTAACCTTCTTACTCTAGCCTGGCTTGTATTGTCTTTCAGGGTAAGTATTTGAAGTGTGCTGTCTTTCTCCTCTTCCTTAGAAGCTTCTGTAAGTTTACAGTACTGTTTTGCACTTCACGCAGGATGTCTTAAATGGATTTCTTCCTGCTCCCAGTGTTTTCAAGGCTGATACCAAATTTTTTGAGTAAAATAAGAAATATTCACTGTAGAAACATCTCAAAACAACCTTCTCAGTTAGCTCTTTGTGAGGAGTAAATGAACAATAGTGATTACATGGATGTAAAATGAGTATCAAAACTGTATTTTACTCCAGCATTTGTCATTTATATAGACTCATATCACTTCTAGTTCAAGAATACGAGAAGAATGAATTCTTTCTTCTCATTCAGAGAAGTGCTTTGCTCTGTACCATACAGAAGGTCTTAGATAACAAAACAGCCTCTTCCAGTCTTCTTGAATTGGATCTTTTTCTCTGGATCATTTGGGTCAATTAAAATAATTTCAACTGAGGCAGATTTTCAGATTCTTTGCTGGCTCTTAATAGCTCTAATAATCTTACTCAGAGCAGTATGGAAAAGGCAAATTGAACTCTGTGGCACATTACAGGAGAGCCCTTGTGGCAGATCAAGTACTGCTCGCTGCAAGCTGGAGTTTCATAAAATTGACAGAGCCTCCATTAAAAACTGGCTTACTGACAGATCTCAAAATTTAGTTGTTAATAAGGAAATATCAGTGGTTGGGGTGTCTATAGTAGGTCTCATAGGAAAGTCTTGATAAAAAATAATGATGTTTTGAAAGATTTCAGCAATTAATTTTGTAATAAAGTTGGCAGATGACACAAAGACTGCTGGAAAGGGAGAGATTGTATCTGCAGCGTAATAATTTGCTCCTTCAGTAAAACTGGAGACACAAAAAGGACACAGGAGGTGGAGGGAAGGAAGCCTGGGGGTCATATTGCAAGGTGAGAGATTCTGGATAGTAAAGCAGTGATTTAGGGAAAAACTTAGATATTTTGTGTAGTATAAAATCTTAGATATGTATCTCTGAGCGTTGTCCTGAGACAAGTCCCCTTTTGAAAAGGAACACAGTGAGTAGAAATCTAGAAATGTTCAAGCAGCGCTGATAACACTGTTACAAAAATTTCCAGTCCTGGTGTCCGCATTTCAAGATGGATCTGGAAACAATGGAGCAGCTTTAGAAATTGAAGCCGAACAGATGATCTGTAGGTTGCATTTGCAGTATGAGGCATGAACTGTCCAGCACACTGTAGGCAAGTTTCAGAGGTGACCTTAGCCACCGTGTGTAGGTACCTGTGTCTGAAGAAGAGGTGCGAAAAATGGCTGGGGAGGGCTGAAAGTTGGAGTCAAAGACTTGAACCTCAGAATAAAACAAGATTTCCTAACACAGAGAAGAATTAAACCTTTTCTACTAATACGGGGAAAAAATAGTGGGCTCAGCATTGCTTGAGGAATGAGGCAAGATACACTTTGATCCACCTCCTTGTCTAGCAGTGGGGTTGCTGTTAGATAGATAAACAGGGTTGCAGAATTAAAGGAAGAAGATACCTATTTGTGAGGTGTGGCATATGTAAAAGATATTATACATATTTGTCTGCGCACATGGATTATAGTTGTTTGTTTTTTTTTTCCTTCTCCCTGATTTTTCAATCTGTGGATATTAGTTCTTGTGTTGCCCCTCTTCCTTTATGAGCCCAGCAGACACTGAAAACACCTGCAGCTCAGGAAGTACTTATTTTTTATTTTTTTTTCCCAGGAAAGAAATTGGTTTCCAGAGTCTGTTTAAACTTTCTGTGAAACATGCTGGGGACAAGCTGGTGATCAAGTGACTCTGTGCTCTGTGGTCGTACAGAAAATCCTTTGTGCAGCCTCAGTGGTGTGTCTTGCTGTCAGGCTCAGGGTCACACCAGTAATCGGATTTGGAACCCTCCCAAGTGAGATTGGCAGGGAAAAGGTATCGTAGGATATTTAGAAAATGGATCTTGCCTGCCATTGTGGCTGGCAATGATGCTAATGATATCCTGTTTCTTTTTGTATGTCTGTTCAAGTTTTAGATATTTGAGATTTGAAAAATCCTCTTAGTTAAGATTTTAGGTTTGCTAAAGAACACTTAAGCGATCTCTGATGGTCTGCAGTATAAAGAAATCAAATCTGATGACCTAGGGTCCCTCTCCTATGAATCAAAGTGCCTTTTTGTTTGTACCTTCCCCCTTTTCCATCTGCAGATGGACAGAAATGCTTCATTTTAACGTACCTGATTGTGAGAGAAAGATCCAGCAGAGCTTTATTATTAACCCTCTTCGTTCCAGTGGGGATTAGGACATATGTCCTCTTGTGTCCGCATTCTGGCTTTCCAGTACAAGCTAGAAGAAAATGCTTAGTAAATTAATGAAGTTAAAATGCATCCTGACCTTTTCCACTTGTACCTTTTTCCCCTATATCCAGTTAGAAAGAAAAAACAGAATTGACAGAGGTACCTGTACTTCAGATGTGACTTCTGTGGGAAGTCACTTAGACACTGTGCCTGTCTATAAGTGTACAAAGTAAGAGAGTATATTCTGTAAGAGAATATATATTTAAAACAGTTAATTTTTGTCTGCTCAGTGAGAGTGGTTTCACTATGCATTTTAAGGAAAAATAAATTTGGAGATCACATTGATATGGGGTTGTTCAACTTCAAAATGACTTTCACTTGAGGAGCTTTCAATTTGGTATTTGAAGCTGTGTATTAATCAAGCTGATGAAAGGACAAACAGCTAACAATTACACGTTAGTAATCCTTAGGTATGCTATAGTTGATTGAATTGAAGAAATCCGTGGTGAAAAGTTATTTTAATTTTGTTACACGTTTTCGGTAGGAATTGACAGAAAGCACTACATATTGATTCCTTCCAGCTGATAAATACATCTGCTTCCAGTCCTCATGGTTTGTTGTACAAGCAATTTTTTCTGATTTTTTTTTTTCCTGTTTCTGATTAAATTTTTATGTTGGAAGACAGTTTTTGGTTTGGGTTTTTTTCCCCTTCCTTTACTTTTTATATCTATGTTATATCTGTTCAGAAAGCACAGGCGCAGTCTGCATTATGAAATAAAAAATTCATGTTGATAAGTCTAACAATTTGTGTGAAACAAGAGAGCCAAATCATATATGATCCTTCACAGAATGAACAAACCAGAGATTTAATTATTCTGAATCTAATAAAAGAATATCAGATTTGTTCTTACTTTAGTAAATAGGTTAAATTACACTAACAATGTACAGAGTTAATTTAATATATAATCATTGTGGTTACTGTTTTGTTTAGTGAGAACTACGGTAATTGAAACAGATGTCTATGTTAACAGCATTGGCCCAGTTGACCCAATCAATATGGTAAGTTCTGATTATTGACAGCAAATGTTATCTGAATGATGCTATGGGTTAATAATATGAACTAATTCTAATCTCATTCAAATAAGCTTCTTTATTTCTTACAGTGTATCCTTATGCTGTTGGATATGATTGTGATTATTGCAGAAACATGTTTAGATTCTATTTGAAATTGTTGTAATTTAAAAAATATATTTCTTATTTTAAAAAAATGAGGTTACAAAGGGGACATTGTATCAGATCTTTTTTTTTTGTTTGTGTTGAACATTTTCACTGGCCCAGTATAATTTCCTGGAGCTACTCTTGAGGTTAAGAAAAATAACAACTAACCTGGCATTTGCAAATAAAACTATTTTCAGTGCAGCGTTTTTTATTATTTTTCAAATTCATAGATAGAAAAATTTGAAATTGACTCTTTTGTCCTCCTTTCTCCATGTTTTCTTTAGTCTTATGTGTCCTCTTCCGGAAAGGGGGAGAGCAAGAGATGGTGGGCACAGGTGTGTGAGTGTGTGTAGCACACATAGCTGTTTTTTTCAGAAGTTAAGCAATGAGTCTCATCTAGTTTCTGGTAAACCTATTGAGATCTGACCTATCTATTTGGTACCACCACTGAAGTAATAGCACTTATGAGGAAGTTGAGTCTGTGGCCTTTTCTTAAATCACTTAGATTTTCTGTCACTATGTGTGTTGTATGCAATGGGCATTTGGTGTAAGCACAGTAGATTATTATTAAGGATCTTGTAATTTACACGTATGTCATCATGCTTGGGTAGGGAATATTGACTTCCAGTACTGGGAAGCCAAGCAGGAAAAAATGATGATACTTAGATACTATGGGTAAAGGTGCCACAAGCAGATGAGGCAGATCGGTTGCAAAGGGTATTCATTCCAGCACAATGGTCTAACAAGCTTAGGGTTATCATTACCTGGGGCTGTGGCGGGGAAGTCCATGTCTCAGGCCAGGGCTGTATGTACAGAAATGCATGAAAGAGCAGAAGAGTGATGGGGTGGGGGAAACTTTCCCGTTTCCATGTCTAGTGTAAGTGGTGTCTTCAGTTTTGTCTGCCTTCAACTGCAGTCATTCTCTTTTGCTTCTCTCCATCCTATGCTCTTCAGAAGAAACTTATTGTGGAAGCAAAATGGATGGACAGACAGCTACCTGTAAGGAGGATATAGCAAATGGTAGAGGCTTCCTTTTGCAGTAATCAATGTGAGTCCTTCATCCTGTAGCCAGTAGGCATTGCATACACTGGAACTGAAAACGAGAAATGCTTACAGCTTCAGTTTTCCAGTTATAAAGAACCAGCACGTGGCAGGCTTTGCAGGGTAGCCCTGCTCCGTGTCCCATGCCCTCTTCTTGTCTCTGCAACCCCTGGGCAACCTGCTGCTATATACCACAGCTATCTTCTGCTTGCTCAGCCCAGAGCCTGGGAGACAACGTTGCCATGTGCCACACTTAAAGTGTGTATCAGCCACAGAACTATTTCATATCACTCGTTTAGAGGTCTCCCCGCACCTGCTAGAGCTGTCCTAGTGGTGATGCTCTTGCCATGGCGCTAATAGAAGTCAGTCATACTGGCTTTGAGTCCAAGGTAAGGATAGCACCATATTGAAAAGGCAAATTACTTCATTAGAGAGCAGGATCCTAACAGTTATAATGTACATTAACTGAACGGTTATTTCTCTAACCTCCTGACTTCTGTTAAAACAAAAAAGATAATAATGAAGCATGCCATCAAAGGGTAATAATGTAAATGCCATTAAGACATAGAACTTTAAAAACTATTATATGGTTTGTTGTTTTTTTTTAAACTACTTAGTAATTTAAATTGTAGTCTAAGGACACTATGACTTTCTTAAAAGAGCAATTGCTTTCACTGGGCTTGGACTCCAGGAATCTGGATCATAAGAGCATCTAACATGACTACAAAAATCAAATGTTTGTGAAAATAAATAAAACCATACATATATGCAAATAATTTGATTAAGGTTTCAAAAAAAAAAAGGTTTTAATCTGGGAAACAACATTCTCAGCAAAAAAATAATTACAGATTTGACCCCATAAACTCTTTTTATGTGAGCTGTTGATTTCATTAGGAAGGCAGTTTCCCTGGAGTCAGTATTGTTTGAGATTGTTAACTGCTAACCCAAAAATTGCTTCCATTTCAAGGGCTGTCCTTAGCCCTTCATTTGATCACTTGCTGTGAGAACACATATCTGTGATTCCCCATTGGATTACTCATTTGCCAGATACGTTAATTTACTCTGGCAAATGATGCCCTTTAACTATTTAGTTTGGATACAATATGGCATGATATAGAGAGCATTTTTCCTAAGAATGATGCTGAAGCACCACATCAAGGGAGTATGTTTGTCTGAAAGCTTCAGAGGACACATGTGAAACTGATTTATTTTTATAATTCAGTCTGTTTTCCTTTTGCTGTCTGATAGACTTTCACTTCCGTAAAAGGGACACTTTAAGTGTATGCATGACATTCATTAGAATTTGTTTTGAAGTCTGTTGTGTTTTGCCTTCACTATTTATCAAAGATCTACACAAAATTCTAGACAATATAGACAACCCATATTTAAGAGATATTTTTCTACAGCCTGTGATCTCTTGAGGCATCTGTAATCTGAGTAAACTTTTTTAATAAGTGTCTGGATCAGTGGAGTGTTTAAGCTTCTAATACTCATTAAGTCTAAAGATTTTTGAATCTGTCTTTTAGAGCTAACCTATGCTATGCATTGTGCAACAGTCATGTAAAATGCAGATAAGTACATTCTTATGGCCAAAGTCTTGATCTTCAATAGCTCTGCAGTGGTCTAGGGATTTCTTAGCAGAATGTAGACATGTGATGAATATTTAGAGCCTGCTTTACCTCTGTGTAGAATCTCATTCAGTTGGGCACTTAATGTAGATGTACTACGCTCTTACTATCTTTCTCTTTCCTTCCAAACTATGGCCAAGATGAAAAAAAACACTCTTTGGTGGTATAAGTAGCAGAGCCTGATGTGTTGTCCCTGTGTAGAAATGCATGTTTTTCCATGTTGACTGCGACCTCATTAGCTTCCTCTGCCCTGTATTCATCCCCCAAACCCTATATGTTCATAAATACATAATGTTTTGTGCTATTGCTGTCCCAAGGGGTCCAGGGGAGAACTGTGCCAGTGCCACAGCTTTTGTGGCTTGATAAGACCACATGAGTCTGCAGTTCAGTGGGTTGGGAGAGGCATGGCAGCCCTCCAAGGAATTTTAACCTTCCTTTAACTAAGCAAATATCTGATCTTGCAACTTCTGTTTGATCAAAACTCTCATGACAATAAAAGACTGCTACCCCAAGTGAAAGAAATTTTTAGAGAAGGAATCCAGGAGCAGTTCCTTAAGCAAGAAGCAGCATTGCATCATTGTGTCAAAAATGAAGAGCAAAGCGAAATTTTATACTTTCCCTGTCCTTAATGTCTATTTAATTGAGTTTCATAGATTAAATAGTGGAGCAATACTCAAGTAACAAAAATGGGGAAAGAGTTAGAAAGAGGCAGATGATTTCCATAGAGACGCCTAGGCATCAGGACTGATAGGCAGATTAAAATCTAGCCAAAAGAAAATGCTCCACCTGTCTGTCTATATCCGTCTCTGTGTAAGTGTACACATATATAAATATGTATGTTTGCAGAAACAAAATTACATTTTAAAATTCCTTTGCTTCTTCATGTGTTTTTAAGTTGTGATTTAATATTTTGAAACATTATGTTATCGTTACTATTTCAGTGTTTGAAAACCACATATTTTTGTCTTCCCTTGTTGTGGATGCAGATGATCTTCTCTGTTCAGCTTTTGTATTTATTAATGGAACTTGGTGTTAGAAGATCCAGACTGAAAATTGTAGGATAAATTTCTAGGACTGCACTTCACTGATGCAGTTCCATTTTTGTTGTTATTTCTCAACATTTCTGTCTCTTCTGAGGATGATTTAGCTTTTGTTGCATGATCTTTGCCAGTTACCAATTGAAGGCTACTCTGGCCACCAGCTGAAGGCCATACTTTGAAGCCTAGCACTCTTATTTTAACAAGATAGATAAACCACTGAGCAAATTAGATATTCCCTGAATACACAATGTGCTGCTTTGGTGCACGGACTGCATGGCCCAGACACTGTTAGGATACAATTTTTCCTGCCATATTGTACCATTTATGACTTTGTGTAGAATGTGCTGATGGTGAATTTTAAGTATCCTTTAGCTTCTAAATTCTGTTTCATTCTCAAGTTGCAGTAACTAGCAGCAGGCTTTTTAAATTTTTTTAAGGTATTCAAGTGTCAACATGATCAGTGTCCTAATACAGATTCCTCAATGTTACTGTATCTGTGGAGGATGCTTTGTGGTCAGGTGTGTCACTGCACTTATTCTACTAGTCACTAAGTTTGTATTGAAGGTTTTGTACTCTTACTTTACAGTGCCAGGTAATTTACATTAAGCATACTAGAATATGAGTAATCATGACCCAAAGATACATTATCTGAAAGCTACCCTGAAATCCAGTACTCAAAGATGTACGCTGTTTGTGTGCATTACTTTGTAAACCAGTGACTCTTTAACTCTTTTTTTTGAATAATATTAAATGTTTTGTTACTGAATACATAGTAATTAGCATAAAGGAAAGAGGAGTCTTAGAGACAGAAATAGATGCTGGAATTAAGAAGGTGCTGAAACATACTGAAGCATGTATTTTTAGTTTATGTGTGAACCAAGTCATGTTGACTTAGGGATTTAACAAACAATATAGGAAAAAAAATCCAAAGAAAGAAGTGTATAAAAGGAAAAAATATGAACACTCCCCCTCTCTCTCCCTGTCTGTCTGTTACAGACACCTGTGTCTAAGTGAACTTAGTTCCATACCAGAAACATAAACATAATACATTACAGTGTTATCCAAACGCTGCAGTGTATAGTAATATTTCAGGACGGGGTGAACACTGCTTGATAGGGCTTGCAGTGGTTTCTGAACTGCATTTGAAGTTTTTTCTGGAGGTTGGGATTGCTTTCATGTTAGAAGATGACCGTTTTAAGGAGTGCCATTGTCTCTGTGAGCAGAGTGAGAGGAAGAGTGTGAAGAATGTACTCCTGCCCAGGTTTCATACGGTTGTGTGTGTTCAGTGTGCAAGCACTGCAAATTTTCAGAGAGTCAAGTGCATGTATTTTATGCAAACTGGTTCAATTCTCTTCAAAATGGTGGGAATATTTGTTCGTAAATCAGCACAAAAGTACCAGCAAGTCTATGAATATTACCTGGTTTTTATTGTACAGCATCTCCTTTGGAGTAAGCTAGAATAATAATTATTTTCCCAATTTGCTCTTTTATTTTGATTAGGAAAGATAGATTCCAATAATTTTAGTGCCTGTCAGCACTGCAAGTGATCAGAGTTAATTGACTGTTACTCAGGTGAATGTTAGAGATTGATGGACATAGAGTTCATTTACAGCAGCTGAGTAAATATTCCTTCAGCAGGCTTGAGCATTGTTTTTGCGGTTTTATGAAATATATTTTAAGTGTCAAAAACCATATGGCTGTTAGTATTTCTTATTTTACCAGCTCTAGGAACTTGAGTAATACTTCACAAATACAATTTCATGAATGCTTTCTGTTTTATTCTGAAAAAAAAATTAGCTTAAATTGATTAGTCTGGCTCTTGCAGGCAGCTAGTTTGCCTAGTGCTATTGCAAGGTAGCTCTAAGCCTGCCCTGTTTGATTTCAGGGGAATTGGCCAAGTACAGGCAACATTCTCCTCATACTGGCTCAGAACAGCAGTCCCTGTGTCACTCCCAATTTCTATGATCATTTTGAAGGGAATGGTGAGGGATGAGGGAAAAGCTAGCCTTTGTATGACAGAAAAAATGTCATGGTAGCTTTCTGGAATCAAACCAGAGTGCAGGCATCTTTTCAGCCCCCACTTTTAACAGCATTCGTACTTGTCCTAGTCTCAGCTGCACTTTAGTGGTTGTCCCTTAATAGATATGAAGTCAGGACAGGTGGTTAAGGTTCTAAACTGGCCACCATAAAAATCTACATTCTTTGCCGTAAAATGTGCCCAAATTTGTGTGTGCCATTTAGCAATGCTATAACCTAAGGCTGCAGTCTTTTTGTGTTGTGGTTCACTCTTAAATTTTGTGGTAGACTAGTGCACGCTTTAGGATATGCTGTTTTTGGATAGTACTATTGTATCACTTAAACCACAGTTGGCTTTGATTTCATATAAATAATGAAAAAAAAAAAATTACTTTTATTCCCCTGACATCAGTAGCGTGTGCCAGCGTGTACTGGTTGGAAATCCAGTTTATATATCATTTCAGATTCTTAGCTTCCACAGCCAGAGCAATAACCAAACTGCCTTTGAATTACCTGAGATTTCAGATGTTAGCATTCTGTACTTGCATAAGGCTAATTTGTTAAAGAGATAGCAGAAATCCTGAGCTGTGAATATGGTTGGGGCTAGAAAACAATTCTGAAAAGTGTCTTTCTATCTGTGGTCAGTCTGTCAGTGTGCTGTGAGCAAGTATCTTATTTTCTTGTGTTCCCAGTACTTTATTTATGTGTTGATATGAACGTACTTCTTAAAGCTCCTCCTTTGGTGCTTCAGTGCAGGATGTCTTTCATGGTCACCTTCTCTTCTCCTGCATTCAACTACTTCTTGGTAGTTTAATGCAAAAACTCAGCAACTGCTATTGTCTGTATCTCCTTTTGTTCAGTCCAAAATATTGCCTTGTGTCCCTCACATCTGTTCACAATGTTTAGTTAGCTCAATGTAGATAAATCATATGTCTAAATCTTCCCACTTTTTGCCCCTTCCATTCTGTCAGTTGCTGTGGGTAATCATTACTCTGTATGGCATTCAGGACTGAAATCTCAAAGTTTTCTATGATTTGATGGATCTTACTACCAGGAGTAGGGTCTCAGTAGGAGTCATGCAAATTCTGTTTGCAAAGCAACCTTGAGGGGGTTTATTTTTATTTATTTTTTAATCTTTCACATGGGATGTCTTGTCCAGACTCCGGTTGTTATGATAATATGTTTTTGTAACCTCTCCAGTTACAGTCTTGCTCCATTCCTACCATCTAGAGATGTCTTACAGAGAGAATTTTCCATTGTTTCTACTGTGTCATTTCTTGCTCAGGTTCTTCCTCTCTCTCGTCTTTCCCTGCACCTCACACATAAACAGTTTACTTTCAAGGCACTTCAAAGCTTATCCCCAGCCATTTTTAGTTGGTTTTTTTCCCCCAAGAGGCCATTTCCTATCACTTGCTTCTGCTCCTATCCTTTCAACTTTTCATACCACTTTCTCCCAAGCTACTTTATGCTTGAAAGAAACTTTCTGTAAATGCCTGCAAAGCTGCTGCATTGTTTCTCATCATGTTCCTTTTCTTTTTTTTTTTTTTTTTCCCCCCTCCTTTCTGCGGAGGCTGCAAAATATCACAAACTATTAAGCTTTTGTTGTGCTAAAATCCCTACCTGTACTTCTCACTGGTATAGGGTTCTCTGTTTCTTATGTCCTCATTGTCTTTCCAAATCTTGTCTTTTATGTTAAATTCAAACCATAAGCTTCTTGGAGAGGGCATGTATCTCGTATAACAGTATCGAGCATCTGCACAATTCAGTTGTGATCTGAGATGATCGAAACCAAGAGTAATAATATAAGTACACATAGCACTTCACTGAGAAGGTAAAGGTAGTGACTTGTGCTAAAGCTAACCTTAAGGGTGCTTTACTCCCGCTTTCCCCCCCGAAACTGCACAGACTGCTTGAGTGCTCTGTCGTACAGTTTGTTGTTATTTCCGATGCCTTAATATCCTCTCCAGATAGTCTCTGTCTGCATCTGCTGTGGTTGTCTCCCTTGTGTCTGCAGCTGAGACAAGCTACATTTAGTTCTTTGTCTTGTACCTCTTATCTCTGCGTCAAATAGATGATAAACAATTTGAAGAGCATTACACACCTGTTCTTTGTTATTAATTCCTAATCTGTCTGTCTATATGGAAATTTGTGATGCTGCATTCCAGGTGTGGGAATGATTTTGCTGGCCTAGATTTGAGCTGGGTTTCGGGAAGAAAGGCAGGGGATGTGCTTTGATTGTTACAAGAAATGGCTTATAGCAGCTTGTTGCAATAGAAAGGGTCCTTGGCGATAGCTCCTGCCATACAGGTTATCATTGCCGCCTTTGCTGCTGTGCTCTGGAGGAAAGCTGCTGTTATTCCCTGGCTTTATGAAGCAGGGGAATGGTCTGGATGCCCTGCCCTGCACCAGCACCTCCAGATGTTTGCCAAGGAAGCAGACTCACTCCTGGAGAGTGTTGCCCTATTCCCTTGTTAGCAAGGGTGACAGCACTGACAGAATAATAGCTATTAAGAAATGCAGTGTGCTTTTGTTGGTAAGTGAATGTAACTTCCCTGCTTCTTAGTCTTGGCCTTCAAAGCTGGAGAGGGACTTTTTACAAGGCTAAGGATAAGTGGATAAGGGCTAATGGCTTCAAACTGGAAGAGGGTAGATTTAGATTAGCTATCAGGAACAAATTCTTTACTGTGAGAGTGGTGAGACACTGGCACAGGTTGCCCAGAGAAGTTGTGGATGCCCCATCCCTGGAGGTGTTCAAGACCAGGTTGGATGGGGCTTAGAGCAACCTGGTCTGGTGGGAGGTGTCCTTGCCCGTGGCAGGGGGGTTGAAACTTGATGATCTTTAAGGTTCCTTCCAACCCAAACGATTCTATGATTCTATGATTCGTTGTTTTTGTTCTGTTGCTGTATGATTTTAAATTTCATCAAGTCTCGTAAATTCTGGGTGGTTATTTTGACCACCATGGAGAATTCACATCTAAACCACTTTTTGTTGGACTATGTTGGAGTTTGTCTTTCACTGGCACACCATAAGTGCTGCATGAGATTTCACCTTTTTGAATAATGGTAGTATCTCTATTTAGAGGGTTATCCATGCAAAGGGTTGTGCCCTGGGGACCAGTAAATAAGTAAAGGCATTTTTAAGGCAGTTCTTGACAGTTGTCCATGCTCTTATGTCTTTAGTGTAGCAGATGATTGATGTTTGGAGTTTCATGACTGCCTCATCAAACAGAAAGCTAAACTAATAGGAGTGCTGTATTTCATGTAGGATCATGTATCTAACAGGAGGTGCGGGGTAGAACCCAAACACAGATAAGTCTTGTTGCCATCAGTGTTGAGATTTCAAAGTGTGACAGGAAAACCATGGAAATAAAAGAGCAAACAGTAACTGTGCAATTAATCTTGCTTTAAAAGCAGTTGCACCATACTGAAAGGTGAAGCATTGTGTTTGAGACTTTATTTATAAAAGGCAACTGTAGAAAACTATGTATGCTTGAGTAATGTGCAGCTTTGTCACTGAAGTTGTTTATAGGACCCATTTTAACTGCTTGATTACCTCTAGTTACAGGAAGGTAAATGTAGCTGCAGAATTTAGAAAGTGCAGTTAATGGAGTTGATAAATCACTATTGACAACCTTGAAGCTGAACCCTTGGTCCATACCAGTATCCACTCATCCACTTTTTAATATATATGCATGTATTTATGGCTTATTTTTTTTGTTCTGAGTTTTCTTCTCTGGTTCTTTCTGTAGTTTAGTAGTTTTTTATGAGTGGCAGTGGCTGGAATGTTCAAGCTGCAAATGAAAAGCAAACTAAAACCTTTTTGCATCATTTTCGGTGCGGTAATTTATATAGATCTACTTCCTCTCCTTATGTGCTCTTCAAATGCCCAAAGTCTAAGCTGATCAAATAAAAGCAGAGATTTGCTGAAGTGCTTTAGTTACTTTCCTAGCTAATCTTTTGACTATTGGCAAGATTTTAATTACAGTTTCTAATCTACAAAGCATTGAAATAAATCTTGCCTTTTATTCGTATTGTTGTTTACATCTGTCACTTTGCATGTTCAAAATAAGGACTGGATAAGCACAGATGCCAAATTATGATGTGAAGACAGAAATTTTTCTGTATATGTAGGTCTTGCTGTACTCCCTCACCTTCTGTAGATGTGATTTGCCATGCTTCCACTTACCCCATGCATATGTTCTCATAACATCTTCCAGTGTAATTATCTGTTCAATTATAACAATCCGACTGGTTAAAAGACTCTGGGAGCAGATGCTGTGCACTTCTGTTCAGTGTGTTTCCTGCAGCCCCCACCTCTTCCACAGCTGCAGTACCATTAATGTAATATTACGGATACATGTCAGAATCATTGTGATTTGTTGGATCTTTTAGATGTCACCCTAAAGTCACTAGGTTTAGATTGCTCTCATGAGCAAACTAGAATGGTTTACCAAAACAAGAAATTTTACTTTTGCTTCAGTCCCAGCCATGAAAGCACTGAAACCATTGCTGGTCCTGAAACAACTCAAAAATCTTTCTAAAGGGCTTTTAAAGTAACCCAACAGGGAGAGCAGCTACATTTTAGATGTTTTGTTAGGACTAGTTATAAATGAAAGATAGGTTAAGTGTTTTAATAAATTACTTAATAGCTCCTTATTGAGCTCCAGAGATATTTGGGTGAGGGAAAATATAAAGGTTACAAGTGTTTATTAACAGCACACTGGCAAGATGAAGATAAATTGGCTAATAGAGATGCTTTATTTGGTGCTTAACTCTTAGGAAAGCATGTGGTCACCAGTTTTGTCTATGACTTCCTTTGTTGTTTAAACCTCATAATCAGCTAACCAGACAGAATCTTTGATATAAAATCACATCTCTTAATGTCAAAACGTATAGGTTGGTAGAGTGTATTATTTAGTTTTCCCTTCATCATTTTTTTCTGAAGAATTCCCCACCTACCTCACATAAAGTTCCAGTTTAGGGAAAGCTGGATAGAATGAAGAAACACAGGGGGAATAACTTCAACTTATTCAGTTATCTGAGCGTCAAGATATGTCACATTTGGTAATTGAACTGGGTTCAGAGGCTCCTTATGAAACAGATTTCTGAATTACCTTTTTGCACTCCAGAAAACTCGAGGTGACCTTCAGGCGAAATTTTCAACATGGGGGGAAAAGCTGGGGTGGGTTTCTGAGCAAAGATGAAATGACAGGAGTATGTTTTTATTCATTGTTCTCTGAAATTCACTGGTAATGAACTGTATGGCAGGCCTGTAGTTCACTGACCTGATTTTTTAGTTCTGAGTTCGATTTTGGGAATTTTCATTCCTTTTGTGTCTGGCCTCAGAAAACTAGGCCACTTTTTTCCTGTTCTTAAACAAAAATTGTTGCAGTTAACATAATCCAGCCAACAATTTAGCTACCCATTGCTTGACTTCTCCACACTTTTTACTGTGGAATATCAAATCAGTTGTGAGTCTGCCAGGCAAAATATCCAAGACAAATGTGGGGTTTTTTCTGCTTTGTGAGATTTTTTTCATCCTTATTGATATATTATGTTGAAATTTGTGTGATGTGGTTTGCACTGAGAAACAATGGTGTAGGATGGTATCTGCCTCCCTTTCTTTCACAGCTTTCCAATAAAAAAAGCAATCCACTGGCCCATTTTCACGTCTGACCGTAATTGAACTGTGCATGACAATGAAACTGATGTTGAGGATTCCATTTATTCCCATACAATAGTTGTTAATGCTTTATTTGAAGTAATTGCTTTTATTTATTAAATGATTTTCTCTCAGACTACACCTGCTTGTCAATATTCACAGTTTGTTCACTGCCTGGCCCTTTAATGGTAATCTCTGATTAGTTGCTGTGTTCCCAGCCTTTGGAGTTTGTTATGATCTTTTAAAGAGGAAAGAGATGGAGGAGGATTGCAGTTATCTGTAAATAATTAGGCAGGTGGGCTCTTTATGCCAGCTGTGCAAAAAAAGAGTTCAGTGCTCTAATCAAATGCCAAATATGAGCTAATGTGTGCCATGGTTATTGAACCCTGTGAGGCTAAATATGAATAAGCATCCATTTTGCTATCGCTGTGACTAACGCAGCCATGGATTGATTCCATTTTATTCTGCATGGCTATTTTATCATTAGTTTCATTTGAAAGAAAGAGCAGTAAACGAATTTTTATGGTTACACGACAACAGTGGCGTGGAATGGTGAGTTTTATGAAAGGCTAATAAAAGTACTGATAAGAGTGTTAATTTTAACTTTTTGTAAAAAAACAAGGAAAACAAAGTAGAAACTCAGAAAGATTTGTGGCACGAAAAGAATATTGTATAAATCTGACTGCTGTTGTGCTTGCTCATATGGTGCCTAAACAAAGATAGGGCTTTTATTCATCTTGTTTGGAAACAAATACTCCCAGAAAAGACAGTATAGTGATTTTTGTACCTCATTTTCAACGAATTTCAGGGATCCTTCTTTAAGGAAATAGGAAATATTTTTCAGGAGGTGGAAATTTAAGGGAATTGAGTGTGTGAATCCATAAAATCTGAAAACTTCAGGCTCATTTCAAAACTATTTCAGAAAGAATCCAATTTTCTTGATAATCCCCCTAGCAGTTTTCCTTTCAGGTTATTGCTCTCAAGGTCTACAGTGCCACAGCTGCATGCTCTTAGTTGTCTGATCATCCTATACGTTTACCTATGCTTGGTGACCACTTGGGATCTCTTTGGACCTATGCCACTCGGCCTCCTCCTATACATTTGACTCCCATTTTCACGTCTTGCACCTCTAAAATGGGAGTACATGTATGTGCTTGGACATTATGTTGAAGTTCATCTGAGTGAAAGACAGTATAGGTATAATGGGTTGAAAATGTGATCCCATGTGAGATGAGTTGCGTGAAGAATATATGCAGCTTCAGGGTGTATTATGGACCCTCAAAGTCAGAGGGTTCTTAGGGAGGCATAGGAAAATAGACATGCTGAAGAAGTAGGTAGCAACGTCCACCAAGGCAGATGTCAGAAATGGAACAAATGTTATTGGGAGAAATCAGAGAGAACTGACTCTGGATTCCCTGCTGAAGAGGAGGATGAACTGCTGCTGCCACCCACCATAAGGCTGCAAGTCCACATTTTTCAGGTGGGATGAATAGCAGGATTATGCTGACCCCTGAGGGAGAAGGAGATGTCTGGGTGCTGAAGTGTCAGTTTACAAATGGAGGACTACCCTCTACAGGTATGTGATGAGAGGCTAGCAAATGGATCTCTTGTTATATATTCAGCAAGGAAACAAGTAGTTACTAATTTTATGATATTAAACATACATTCATATGATATGAACATATATTTGTGTGATATGTATTGGATTCTTTTTGAACAGTGATAAACATACCATGAAGAATTTTAACAAAGTTTCTTTTTTTTTTCTTTTTTTTTTTTTTTCTTTTTTTTTTTTTTTCTTTTTTTTTTTTTTTCTTTTTTTTTTTTTTTCAAAAAGTTCTTTAAACAACACCTGTAATACATGAGTATGATAAAAACATTTAATACTGAAAGGTATTTGGTTGTTCCTTTGCTTTATGTTTTCAAAATAATCTGTGAGCTCCTCTTTCTTTTTTATCTTAATTTGTTAGGGTGGTTGGTATTCTATGAAAACCTGAGTTTTCTTGCTTTGGGTGGATTTGACTGTAGTGACACTTTGATACATTTCTTTTTCTCAGACAATGTAGTGTTACTGCGAAGTGGCTGCTTAAAGTAGCACCTACAAACTCAGACAGTCTGCTCTTTTCATATGTTTGGTCGTGTCTGTTGATTTCCCTCACTGACTTTTTTTTTTTCCCCCTCCTATTTGTACTGTAAAGGCAACACGTAAATCTTTGTTCATTCTGTTCCATTTAAGCCCTTAAAACACTTTTCTGGTGCACTGCCTCAGGCTTTCATTTACACTAGAGTGAGGCAAGCTTCCTTTCCAGTTATAATCAATACATAGATGAGCACAGAAAACTGAATTTTAAGGTTAAACAGGCCCTGGATTTTCATAGGTGTCTTGAATTTTGTTTACAGAAATAAAATAATCAAGGGCTTGTTTTGACCTGCAGAATCTTCCTCTGATGGCAGTGCCCCTCAAGGAATAAGGAGAGATTTGGAGCAAAGTAATCTCTAAAATGCTTTTTTGATTAGTCCTTTTGTTCCCTCTGTCCCTCCGGTGTTTACCTCATACACTAGTTATTTGACTTTTGAATTATAGACCTTTGAGAGTGACTGAGTTACCACAGTCCAGGTGCTAATTTATCAGCCATACATCACAGAGCAAGGGCAAGCCTCCCTCTTACATATCTATTTCCTGAACCTGTTCTTCTCCCACCTGGAGAGGTGGGAAAATTGAGAGAGATTTAAGTAGTCTTGGAAAATCTGCCTTGGCACTTCTCAAGGATGAGATGCCAGATTTCACAAACTTTCCTGGAAGATGGGTGGTATCTGTTGCAGAAATGAGTGTGGAGTCTGTGATTCGCACAGTTGGCTGCCGTGATTATCTAAAAGTAAAGTGAACAAACCCCCCCCACTGCAACCAGCAATGCCTTCCACTTTTATTTTATTTAAAAAACAGAATTTACTCTGTGCACTGTGCATTTTTATTGACCAAGGAAACTAGTAGTGAGCCCTTTGGCTCAAGCAACAGTTTGAACCACTGTCCCCTCTCTTCCCCAAGACTGAGAGCTGAACAGCCAACACCAAGTGCCTAAGTCTGGTCCCCAGCTCTTTTACCCTGCAGAGGAGCTCATCGGAGCCCTCTTGGGGGACTGCAAGAAAGATGACATATGCCATCAAGTAGAGATACTGTTGCCTTTAAGGTCAGAGCCATAGTCTGGAGCTGTGACAGATACAACAGAGAAGAGGCTGCTGCTTTGCTTCTCTCTCTGGAAAGCAGCAACAACTGGCTGGATTCCTTCAAAACCAGTATTTCATTACATCTGTAATGTTTATCTCCCTCAAGTTTCACTGTGTCAAGAGTTGTCTCATTAAAAGGCTGTGGGTTTTCCTTTTATTTATTTATTTTATTTTTTTTACCTTTATTTTCTGGCCATAAGTCTACTGAGGAATTTTACTTTCTACCACAAATGGAACTTTCTTGAGGCTTTGATAAGTAAAGTGGAATTGCTTTAGGGGAAGTTTCCTCCCTGATGATGATCACGTATACTACTACGTGTACGTAGGTAGATATATGAGGCAGATGGTAACAGACAGTTCTGCAAACTGCGATGTTTACTTCCCGCACATTCATGAATTTTTCAAAATTTGAAATTTCTTGAAGGATCTTAAATTGCATGTTGTAAAGTTTGGGGAAAAATATTTAAAGTTTATTTGATTTGCTTCTTCAGAGATGTAGGCTCTTTGTCTTAAAAAACATAGTTTATCCCTGAAGGGTTACGGTTGTCCTTAAATTTCTGTCTAGTGCCACCACACGTGGTGGCACCGTGTGGGGACCTCCAAGATCCCATCGTGTCTCCTCTTCCTTAACTAATCAATACGTGCCAGGGGAGAGGAGGTAGCAACAGAAGGCTGTGTGTGTCTTTCATCAGCCTATAATTTCTCTGTTTGGGTTTACAAGCTGCTGTGTGCTATGCGAATGGTGACACAAAAAAGAATAGAGGAGTGGCCTCAGATTTATATATGAATTGAAAATTGTTGGCTTGCAGATTTCAGTAAACATATAAATAGATATTTTTGTTTCTCTGTTTTTAGGAATACACTATAGATATAATTTTTGCCCAGACTTGGTATGACAGTCGTCTAAAATTTAACAGCTCAATGAAGGTGCTTATGCTTAATAGCAATATGGTTGGAAAAATTTGGATCCCAGACACTTTCTTCCGGAACTCAAGGAAATCTGATGCTCACTGGATTACAACTCCAAATCGTTTGCTTCGAATCTGGAGCGATGGAAGAGTATTATACACCCTAAGGTGGGTTTTTATTAGAAAAAAATAAAATTGTTATGACCAGGAATATAAAAATAATGAATATGTATCAAATCCTTGGCAACTCTTTTGTTGTGGAACACAAGAATTTGCAAGGGGTTCACTAAAGGAGATAAAAAGATTATTTTATCATGAAAAATGTGAAGTTAATAGTATTGAAATATATTGCCTGTACAATTGAGAAAAGACAATTGAAAAGGATAGCAAATTGTAACCATTTAGGTACAGGCAAGATTAAAAAAATAAGATGTTATATAGCATATAGTACCATGGTGGTCTGTCACTAATGTATTGCAGACTTTCTGTTCTAAATATGTCAGTATCTAATATCCACCAAATTATATTCTGTAAATAAAATATTAAATGCTTCAGATAATAAGAATCATAAGAAGCTTGATTAAAGCTAAGGCCCCAGTCCTGCGTTACTTTTTAACATGTTTACCCTTGCAAGCTATTGAAATCAACAAATCTGTTCATCCAAATTATGCATAAGCAAACATGTTGGTGATAATTCTTCTTGGCAAATGGGGGATGCTTGGGCTGTTTTTAAGCTTTCCATCTAGGCTATCCATACTGATCTTTGAGTCACTTTTTAAAAAGTTCTTGGAAGGCTGTCATCTACAGAAAGTATTTTAGTGTAATCTCTCAGTTATATTTTTAAATGTGGCTAAAAAATCGTGCAATAAATAATGAGCTGATCAAGAAGCAGCCTATGCAGAGGATGCCATAAATCTGATTCTGCTGTTAAGAGTTTAAAATAACAAACAAAAAGTAGCACCTTTTAATTGCTTTCTTTTCAGTCATTTATGCTGTTTTCATATGCAGGCTAGTTGTGTTGTATGAACAATTTATAAAAGTATTCTGCATCAGAAATAAGAAGAATTAGAATGTTTCAAAAGGATTCTCTTCACTCAATTTTTTCTTAGTACGCTTCATCTGAGAGCATAAAAATATCTCTGAAGAGCACTTTTTAAAAAATTTATTATGCTGGTGTTTATAGAAGTCTCTAAAAAGCCTCTTCTGTTGTCATGCTAATATTTTTTTTTCTTTTTGTAGCTAACAATTCTACTTGGACTTTACCATTCCAGTGTCCATTGAGTTTCAATGTACAATTTGCTTTAAACAGGCTCTAAGAGAGAGAAACAGATAAATGCAACAA
Source organism: Calidris pugnax (assembly GCF_001431845.1). Taxonomy (NCBI): domain Eukaryota; kingdom Metazoa; phylum Chordata; class Aves; order Charadriiformes; family Scolopacidae; genus Calidris; species Calidris pugnax. The sequence continues at coordinate 948,144 of NW_015092240.1, read as the reverse complement.
AAAAACCCACCTGGGCTCTCCCAGAGCAATAAATTAGAATTACTGTGCTAGAGTATGAGCTATGAAGTGCAATGAGCTAGTAATAGAACAGAACAGCAGAACAGATATTCCCCAGCACTGTAACATGCAAACATCTGTGTAGGTAAGGATAAGGCCTGAATTTGGCCTAAGATGGAATAACATTGAGATGTTCATATGTTGATTATTGAAGGAACAATAATAGGATCTGACAGTGTTCCAGGTTCGCGGGCTCCCCTGTACCACCACTCTTTCCCCCTCGGTAATTCAGGAGCAGATGTAGTAATTCTGTTAGTCAGGTTTACTGAGTCTCCTCTGAGGGTAGTCCTTGGTCTGTCCATTGCACCCACCAGTGAATCCAGATCTAGTTGTGTTGCTTCCAATGAAAGTTTGGTTTTGTTTTCTTTTTCTTTAAGCATTTGACTATCCAAAGGTTGAATATGGAAAACAGAGGCAATAAAATGCATATACCATAGTTGGCAAACTTGAAAACCGTCTTCAGAGGGATTTTAGTGTTTTACTCGGAAATGTGTGTGGAGTGTTTTCTTCCCCCCC